>NC_080064.1:191244667-191406633 GCF_949987535.1 Balaenoptera acutorostrata
TTCAGAAAATTCATTGTTCATGTGTAGAAATGTTACTGATTATTGTGTTAATTTTTTGTCTTGCAACTTTACTAAATTTTCATTGATTACATATAGCAGTTTTTTGTTGTCCTTAAGATTCATTATATATAAAATCATAAGATCATGTCATCTGCAAATAGAGACAATTTTACTTTTTCCTTTCCAATTTTGATACATACATGCATTTACTTATTTATTTATTTATTTATTTATTTATTTATTCATTCATTCATTCATTCATTCAGTTTTTAGCTTGCCTGATTGCTATAGCCAGGACTTTTAGTATTGTGATAAGTGGGAGTGGTGAGAACAGACACCCTTGTCTTATTCCTGAGCTTAGAAGAAAAGCTTTCACTATTGAGTATGATGTTAGCTGTGGGCTTGTCATATGTGAGCTTTATTATGTTGAGATATGTTTCTTCTATGCCTAATTTGTTAAGAGTTTTTATCACGAATGGATATTGAATTCTGTCAATTACTTTTTCTGCATCTTTGAGATGATCATATTATTATTTTCTTTCATCTTTTTAATTTGATATATAACATTGATTTATATGTCAAACCATTCTTGCATTTTTGCTTTCTGGCATCCCAAGGATAAATCCCACTTGATAAGGGTGAATTTTTTTTAGTGTGCTGATGAATTCAGGTTGCTAGTATTTTACTGAGAATTTTTTCATCTATATTCATCAGGGATATTGGCCTGTAATTTTCTTTTTTTCTGATTTTTGTATTAGGGTAATGCTCACATTGTAAAATGAGTTTGGAAGTGTTTCGCCACTTCAGTTGTTTGGAAGAGTTTGAGAAAGAGTCTGGTGGTAATGAGCTGCTTCAGATTTAGTTTGCTTGGGAAAAGCCAAAGACAACAAGAGAGACAAAAACAAGGATGATACAGGATATTTAGCCTCTAACACCATAGTTGCAGCTCATAGTTAATACAGGCTGTCAGCTCACACTAAAGGCCTATCTATCTATCTCAGTTCCTTTTAATCTGATACATCAGGCTGAGCTTTCAAAAAGAACTATCAAAAGACATGTTACAAAGGCAAACAACACTGTTTAAAGAATCAAAGGGAGAATTAAAACTAGAATCAGATATTTTTGTATTTTCAAATCAAAAATTTTAAACAGCATGAATATGTTAAGGGGTCAAATGGAAGAAGCAGATGCCATGCAAGAACAGATGAGTAATGAAAGCAGAGAGATTGAAACTCAAAGAAAGAATATAAAGGAAATGCTAGAAATAAAAAACACTGTAACAGAAATAAAGAATACCTTTGATGGCTCATCAGTAGGCTAGACATGGCAGAGGAAAGAACCAGCATGAAGATATATCAGTAGAAACCTTCAAAACTGAAAAGCAAAGAGAAAAAAGAATTTAAAAACCAAATACAATATCCAAGAACTATGGGACAATTACAAAAGGTGTAATATATGTCATGGGCATACCAAGAGAATTGAAAGAGAGAAATGGGTAGAAAAAATATTTGAAATACTTAATAAAGGCTGAAAAATTTCCAAAATTAATGACAGACAACAGACCACTCATCCAGGAAGCTCAGAGAAAAACAAGCAAGCTAAATACCAACAGATTAACACCTAAGAATATTAGGTTCAAACTACTTAAAAACCAAAGACAAAAAGAAAAACTGGAGGGGAAACAAAACCACCTACATACAGAAGAACAAGAATAAGAATCACATTGGATTTCTGTTCAGTGGAATACTACTCCACTGTATGGAATATATATATATATACCACATCTTCTTTATCCATTTTATATATATATATATATATATATATATGAATATATTATATATATACACATATATGTGTGTATATATATACACACATATATATGTGTATATATATATATATATATATATATACCACAACTACTTCATCCATTCATCTGTTGATGTACACTTACGTTGCGTCTATATCTTGACAATTGTAAATAGTGCTGCTATGAACGTTGGATTGCATATACCATTTCAAATTAGTGTTTTCATTTTTTATAGGATATATAACCAGGAGTGGAATTGCTGGATCATATGGTAGTTCCATTTTTAGTTTTTTGCAGAACCTCCATACTGTTTTCCATAGTGGCTGCACCAATTTACATTGCCAACAACAGTGTATAAGGGTTCACTTTTCTCCACATTCTTGCCAACATTTGTTGTTTGTGCTCTTTTTGATAACCATTCTGACAAGTGTGAAGTGATACCTTGTGGTTAAGATTTGTATTTCCTGGGGACTTTCAAGATGGCGGAGGAGTAAGATGTGGAGATCACCTTCCTTCCCACAGATACATCAAAAATACATCTACATGTGGAACAAATCCTACAGAACACCTACTGAATGCTGGCAGAAGACCTCAGACTTCCCAAAAGGCAAGAAAATTCCCACTTACATGGGTAGGGCAAAAGAAAAAAGAAAAAACAGAGACAAAAGAATATGGATGGGACCTGCACCTCTGGGAGGGAGCTGTGAAGGAGGAAAAGTTTCCACACACTAGGAAGCCCCTTCACTGATGGAGAAGGGGGGTGGGTGGGGGGGGAAGCTTCAGAGCCACAGAGGAGAACGCAGCAACAGGGGTGGAGAGGGCAAAGCGGAGAGATTCCCATACGGAGGATCTGTGCCGACCAGCACTCACCAGCCTGAGATACTTGTTTGCTCACCCACCTGGGCAGGTGGGGGCTGGGAGCTGAGGGTCAGGCTTTGGAGATCAGACCCCAGGGAGAGGACTGGGGTTGTCTGTGTGAAAACAGCCTGAAGGGGGGCTGGTGTGCCACAACTAGCCAGGAGGGAGTCTGGGGAAAACTCTGGACCTGCTTAAGAGGCAAGTAAACATTGTTTCAGGGTGCACAAGGAGAGGGAATTCCTTCCTCATGTGCCCACAGAAGGCAAAGCACCACCTAAGCGAGCCCAAGAGATAGGAGCAAGCTGTGGCTATCAGCTCAGACCCCAGAGATGGGCATGAAGTGTTCATGCTGCTGCCACTGCCACCAAAAATCCTGTGTGCAAGCACAGGTCAATACCCAAACCACACCCCGGCCCTGGGAGCCTGTGCAGCACGCCATGCCAGGGTCCCAAGATCCAGGGACAACTTCCCCTGGAGAACACAAGGTGTGCCTCAGGCTGTTGCAATGTCATGCCGACCTCTGCCGCCACAGACTCACCCTGCATTCCAATTATGAATACCATACCCCTCCATCTCCCAGGCCTGAGAGAGAAAGAGAGCCCTAATCAGCCAGTGCTTTAACCCCCTCCTGTCTGGGTGGAGAACAGATGCCTGAGGGTGACCTACATGCAGAGGCGGGGCCAAATCCAAAGCTGAACCCCAGGAGCTGTGCGAACAAAGAAGAGAAAGGGAAATCTCTCCCAGCAGCCTCAGGAGCAGCGGATTAAATCTCCACAATCAACTTGATGAACCCTGAGTCTGTGGAATACCTGAATACAAAAGGAATGTTCTGAAAATTGAGGCAGTGGACTTTTGGAGCAACTGTAGATTTGGGGTTTGCTGTCTGCGACTGATTTGTTTCTGATTTTTATGTTTATCTTAGTTTAGTTTTTAGTGCTTTTTTTCATTGGTGGATTTGTTTATTGGTTTGGTTGCTCTCTTCTTTTTTATTTATTTACTTTATTATTTTATTTTATTTTAATTTAATGGACAACCTGGAAGAAATGGACAAATTCTTAGAAAAGCACAACCTTCCGAGACTAAACCAGGAAGAAATAGAAAATATAAACAGACCAATCACAAGCACTGAAATTGAGACTGTGATTAAAAATCTTCCAACAAACAAATCCCAGGACCAGATGGCTTCACAGGTGAATTCTATCAAACATTTAGAGAAGAGCTAACACCTATCCTTCTCAAACTCTTCCAAAATATAACAGAGGGAGGAACACTCCCAAACTCATTCAACAAGGCCACCATCACCCTGATACCAAAACCAGACAAAGATGTCACAAAAATAGAAAACTACAGGCCAATATCACTGATGAATATAGATGCAAAAATCCTCAACAAAATACTAGCCAACAGAATCCAACAGCACATTAAAAGGATCATACACCATGATCAAGTGGGGTTTATCCCAGGAATGCAAGGATTCTTCAATATACGCAAATCAATCAATGTGATACACCATGTTAACAAATTGAAGGATAAAAACCATATGAGTACCTCAATACATGTAGAAAAACCTTCTGGCAAAATTCAACACCCATTTATGGTAAAACCTCTCCAGAATGTAGGCATAGAGGGAACCTACATCAACATAATAAAGGCCATATATGACAACCCCACAGCCAACATCATTCTCAATGGTGAAAAACTGAAACCATTTCCTCTAAGATCAGGAACAAAACAAGGTTGCCCACTCTCACCACTATTATTCAAAATAGTTTTGAAAGTTTTAGCCATGGCAATCAGAGAAGAAAAAGAAATAAAAGGAATCCAAATCAGGAAAAAAGAAGTAAAACTGTCACTGTTTGCAAATGAGGTGATACTATACATGGAGAATCCTAAAGATGCTACCAGAAAACAACTAGAGCTAATCAATGAATCTGGTAAAGTAGCAGGATACAAAATTAATGCACAAAAATCTCTTGCAGTCCTATACACTAAGGATTAAAAATCTGAAAGAGTAATTAATGAAAAACTCCCATTTACCACTGCAACAAACAGAATAAAATACTTAGGGATAAGCCTTACCTAAGGAGAGAAAAGAACTGTATGCAGAAAACTATAAGACACTGATGAAAGAAATTAAAGATGATACCAACAGATGGAGAGATATACCATGTTCTTGGATTGGAAGAATCAACATTGAGACAATGACTCTACTACCCAAAGCAATCTACAGATTCAATGCAATCCCTATCAAACTACCACTGGCATTTTTCACAGAACTAGAATAAAAAATTTCACAATTTGTATTGAAACAAAAAAGGCCCCAAATAGCCAAAACAATCTTGAGAAAGAAAAATGGAACTGGAGGACTCAGGCTGCCTGACTTCAGACTATACTATAAAGCTACAGTAATCAAGACAGTATGGTCCTGGCACAAAAACAGAAATATAGATCAATGGAACAGGATAGAAAACCCAGAGATAAACCCATACACATATGGTCACCTTATCTTTGATAAAGGAGGCAAGAATATACAGTGGAGAAAAGACAGCCTCTTCAATAAGTGGTGCTGGGAAAACTGGACAGCTATATGCAAAAGAATGAAGTTAGAACACTTCCTAACACCATACACAAAAGTAAACTCCAAATGGATTAAAGACCTAAATGTAAGGCCACACACCATCAAACTCTTAGAGGAAAACATAGGCAGAACAGTCTATGACATATATCACAGCAAGATCCTTTTTGACCCACCTCCTAGAGAAATGGAAATAAAAACAGAAATAAACAAATGGGACCTAATGAAACTTAAAAGCTTTTGCACAGCAAAGGAAACCATAAACAAGAAGAAAAGACAACTCTCATAATGGGAAAAAATATTTGCAAATGAATCAACTGACAAAGGATTAATCTCCAAAATATACAAGCAGCTCATGCAGCTCAGTATCAAAAAAACATAAAACCCAGTCCAAAAATGGGCAGACCTAAATAGACATTTCTCCAAAGAAGATATACAGATTGCCAACAAACACATGAAAGGATGGTCAACATCACTAATCATTAGAGAAATGCAAATCAAAACCACAATGAGTTATCACCTCATACCAGTCAGAATGGCCATCATCAAAAAATCTACAAACAATAAATGCTGGAGAGGGTGTGGAGAAAAGGGAACCCTCTTGCACTGTTGGTGGGAATGTAAATTGATAGAGCCACTATGGAGAACAGTATGGAGGTTCCTTAAAAAACTAAAAATAGAACTACCATATGACCCAGCAATCCCACTACTGGGCATATACCCTGAGAAAACCATAATTCAAAAAGAGTCATGTACCACAAAGTTCATTGCAGCTCTATTTACAGTAGCCAGGACATGGACTCAACCTAAGTGTCCATCGGCAAATGAATGGATAAAGAAGATGTGGCACATATATACAATGGAATATTACTCAGCCTTTAAAATAAACGAAATTGAGTTATTTGTAGTGAGGTGGATGTACCTAGAGTCTGTCATACAGAGTGAAGTAAGTCAAAGAGAAAAACAAATGCTGTATGCTAACACATATATATGGAATCTAAAAAAAAAAAAAAAGGTTCTGAAGAACCCAGGGGCAAGACAAGAATAAAGACGCAGACATAGAGAATGGCCTTGAGGACATGAGGAGGTGGAAGGGTAAGCTGGGATGAAGTGAGAGAGTGGCATGGATATATATACACTACCAGATGTAAAACAGATACCTAGTGGGAAGCAGCCACATAGCACAGGGAGATCAGCTCAGTGCTTTTTGACCACCTAGAGGGGTGGGATAGGGAGTGTGGGGGGAGACGCAAGAGGGAGGTGATATGAGGATATATGTATATGTATAGCTGATTCACTTTGTTATAAAGCAGAAGCTAACTCAACTTTGTAATTATACTCCAATAAAGATGTTAAAAAATATAAAATAAAATTAAGAGGAAAAAAAACAAAAACAATGCATGATGAGTACCCTTCATTCTACCCACCAGGTAGTAGGTGCTCTGTAAATGCTATCGCTGTTTAACACCTAATGTCATAACTCATTGCATTTGATCCAAGACAGAAAGTAGTTTGCACCTGCATATTTCTGCTTTTTAAATTTATCTTGATGTTTTACATAAATTTAGTGTGGTAGTGTAAGAGAGAGATACTGCTGTCTAGTTGGTATGTGTAGTTTTTTCTTTTTAAAGAAATATCCATTCCAATATATGTCAGTAAAATCAATATGCTGTATACTTTAAACTTATGCAGTGCTGTCTCAATTACATTTCAATAAAATGGAAAAAATACCCCCCAAAAAAACATTTTTATTTCCCTGATTATTAGCAATGTTGAGCATCTTTTCATGTGCCTGTTGGCCATCTGCATTTCCTCGTTGGAAAAATGTCTATTTTGTTCTTCTGTCCAATTTACAATAGGGTTGTTTGTGGGGTTTTTTTTATATTGAGTTGTATAAGCTGTTTATATATGTTGGATATTAATCCCCTATTGGTCATATCATTTGCAAATATTTTCTCACATTCAGTAGGTTGTCCTTTTGTTTTGTCAGTGGTTTATTTTGCTGTGCAAAAGCTTTGCAGTTAAATTAGGTCACATTTGTTTATTTTTGCTTTTATTTCCTTTGCTTTAGGAGATGGATCCAAAAAACTATTGCAGCAATTTTTGTCAGAGTGTTCTGCCTATGTTTTCCTCTAGGAGTTTTACAGTATCTTGTCTTAATTTAGGTCTTTAATCCATTTTGACTTTATTTTTTTATATAGTGTTAGAGAACGTTCTAATCTTATTCTTTTATTTTTATTGAAGTGTAGTTGATTTAGAATGTTGTGTTAATTTTGCTGTACAGAAAAGTGATTCAGATATATATATTCTTTTCCATTATGGTTTATCTCAGGATATTCAATATAGTTCCCTGTGCTACACAGTAGGACCTTGTTGTTTATCCATTCTATACATAATAGTTTGCTATCATATTTGCTATTATAGTTTGCTATCTGCTAACCCCAAACTCCAAATCCATCACTCCCCCACTTTCCCTCCCCCTTGGCAACCACAAGTCTGTTCTCTATGTTTGTGAGTATGTTTCTCTTTCATAGATAAGTTCATTTGTGTCATATTTTATATTAAACATATAAGTGGTATCATATGGTATTTGTCCTTCTCTTTTCTGACTGACTTCATTTATTATGATAATCTCTAGATCCATCCATGTTTATGCAAATGGGATTATTTTATTTATTTTTTTATGACTGAGCAGTATTCCATTGTATATATGCACCACATTTTTATCCATTCATCTGTTGATGGACATTTAGGTTGTTTCCATATCTTGGCTATGGTAATTCTATTTTTAATTTTTTGAGGAATCTTCATACTGTTTTCCTTAGTGGCTGCACCAACTTACATTCCCACCCACAGTGTAGGAGTGTTCCCTTTACGCCACACCCTCTCCAGCATTTGTTATTTCTAGAATTTTTAATGATGGCCATTCTGACCGATGTGAGGTGATACCTCATTGTAGTTTTGATTTGTATTTTTCTAATAATTAGCGATGTTCAGCATCTTTTCTTGTGCCTGTTGGCCATCTGTAGGTCTTCTTTGGAGAAATGTCTATTTAGGTCTTCTGCCCAATTTTCATTTGGGTTGTTTGATTTTCTGTTGTTAAGGTGTATGAGCTGATTTTATATTTTGGAAATTAAGCCCCTGTCAGTCTGATCATTTGCAAATATTTTCTCCCAGTTCGTAGGTTGTCTTTTCATTTTGTTTATTGTTTCCCTTGCTGTGCGAAAGCTTTTAAGTAGGTCCCATTTGTTTATTTTTGATTTTATTTCTATTGCCTTGGGAGGCTGACTTAAGAAATCATTGGTTCTATTTATTTCAGAGAACGTTTTGCCTATGATCTCTTCTAGGAGTTTTATGGCACCATGTCTTATGTTTACATCTTTAAGGAATTTTGAGTTTATTTTCGTGTATGGTGTGAGAGCATGTTTTAACTTCATTGATTTCCATGCAGCTGTCCAACTTTCCCAGCACCACTTGCTGAAGAGACTGTCTTTTCCCCATTGTATAGTCTTGCCTCCTTTGTTGAAGATTAACTGACCATAGGTATGTGGGTTTATTTCTGGGCTCTCTATTCCAATCCATTGATCTATATGTCTGTTTTTGTGCCAATATCATGCTGTTTTGATTACTGTAGCTTTGTATTATTGTCTGAGGTCTGGGTGGGTTATGCCTCCTGCTTGGTTTTTTTCTTCATGTTTGCTTTGGCAATTCTGGGTCTTTTATGATTTCATATGAATTTTAGGATTATTTGTTCTAGTTCTGTGAAAAATATCATGGGTAATTTGATAGGGATCACATTAAATTTGTGGATTGCTTTGGGTATAATGGTCATTTTAACAATATTAATTCTTCCAATCCAAGAGCATGGATATCTTTCCATTTCTTTCAATCATCTTTAATTTCCTTTATTAATATTTTATGGTTCTCAGCATATGAGTCTTTCACCTCCTTGGTCAGGTTTATTCCTAAGCATTTTATTATTTTGGTTCAGTTTTTAAATGTTTTATTTTTTTACATTCCCTTCTGATATTTCATTGTTAGTGTAAAGAAATGCAACTGTTTTCTGTACATTAATCTTGTATCCTGCTATCTTGCTGAATTTATCAGTTCTATTGTTTTTTGTGTAGAGTCTTTAGGGTTTTCTATATATAGTATCATGTGATCTGCATATTTTAACAATTTTAACTCTTCCCTTCCAATCTGGATACTTTTTACTTCTTTTTCTTGTCTGATTGCTGTGGCTAGGACTTCCAATATTATGTTAAATAGAAATGGTGAGAGTGGGTATTATGTGTTGTTCCAGATTTTAGCAGGAATGCTTTCAGTTTTTCATTAAGTATTATATCAGATGTGGGCTAACTTCATTCTTTTACATGTAGCTGCCAAGTTTTCCCAGCACCACTTATTGAAAAGACTGTCTTTTCTCCATTGTATATTCTTGCCACCTTTGTCATAGATTAATTGATCATAACTGTGTGGGTTTATTTCTGTACTCTCTATCCTGTTCCACTGATCTGTTTCTGTTTATGTGCCAATACCATACTGTTTTGATTACCCTGGCTTTGTAGTATGTCTGAGATCAAGGAGCATGATCCTTTAGCTCTATTATTTTTCCTCAAGATTGTTCTGTCTATTTGGGGTCTTTTGTATTTCCATACAAAGTTTAAAATTAGTTGTTCTAGTTCCGTGAATAAGCCATTGGTATTTTGATAGAGATTGCACTGAATCTGTAGATTGCCTTGGGTAGTTTGATCATTTTAACAATAATTAATTCTTCCTATCCAAGAACACAGTGTATATTTCCATCTGTTTGTGTCATTTTCAATTTGATTCATCAGTGTCTTAATAGTTTTCTGAGTACACGTCTTTTACCTCCTTAGGTAGGTTTATTCCTAGGTATTTTATTCTTTTTTAATTATGGTAAATGGGATTGTATCCTTAATTAATTTCTCATTCTAATGTTTCATTGTTACTGTATAGAAATGCAACAGATTTCTGTATATTAGTTTTGCATCCTGCAACTTTACTGAATTCATTGATGAGCTCTAGTAGTTTTCTGGTGTCATCTTTAGGATTTTCTATTTGTTGGGTTTTTTTGTTTTTTGTTTTTTGTTTGTAATTGTTGGCTTCTAGAACTTACAACTACAATTTTCTGACTGATGACAAGCTTTCTTGTTTTTTATGGGCTGTCAGGCATGGTCTTTCTATGTTCTATTTATATTAATAGTCCTTTGTGCCCCAGAAACAGAAATAACCCATTAGAAGTCTGAGACCTTCTATACTTCACATTTGTGGGTAACTATGGTTCATAGCTCTATGACCTAAATTTTGTTAAGGAAACCAGCTAATAATTATTAAGCATTTACTATGTAACAAGACATTATTCTAAAGTCTTAACTTATATTAAATCTTTGAATACTCAACAGGATTTTAAAATGGTAATCCTATTATTATTTTCTTTTTATAGGTTAAGTAACCAGACACAGAGAGGCTAAGTAAATTGCCCATTATTACATAGCTGATTAGTGGAAAAGTCAGGCTTTAAAACTATAGTTTATCTCCAGTGTCCACAGTTTTAACCAATATTCTCCATGGCTTAGTTATTCTCCATTTGCCTTTTATTCTGAAATCTCAAGACTTCTATCTTGATATTAATTCCACTTATGTATTTATTGTTTGTTATATTTTAACCAAAAACTTTTTGTCTTACAAAAGAAAAAGGAGGGATGTCTTCTCATTTCCACTCAGTCTGCCAAGTCTAAAAGTAGGAGAAAATAATTTTTAACTAAGAGAAAATAAAACAAATATATAAAGAAAAAACTTACCAACTCAGTTTCAAATATGAATGAGGCAAGAAATAATTTTGTAGATAAATTATAGATTTTTAAAGGTCTACACACATATACTGATATATTTTTAATATCTATACTAATCAAAGAGCTTTGACAAATGGATTTTTTAAACTTTCATAAGTAACACAAAAATTTTGCTGGAAGTATCTATAATAGAAATATGTAACAAAGTAAGTGACTACTTTAGCATCAATTTATAGCCACCAGGATTTGAACATTATAAAATGACCTATATCACACAAAATATGGGGAAAGGGAATATTAACATACTGCTAGTGGAAATATAAATCGTTGTTACAGTGTTTGGGGTGAGTGCTAAGTAATCAGTAATTTCTATCTTGGAAATCTATTGCATACATCTAAAGATCACAAGTACATAAGTATGACTGATACTATTTATTAATTTGTTCAGTTTCCTCCTAAACTATTTCTAACATGCAGAGGCTTGCATCCTTTGATATTTGGGTTTCAGTTAGTATTTTAAGATCTGTTAGTTGGATGAATTTGTACGGGCTTTGATTTGCAACTGAAGTATTCAGAGAGAAGAGCATTCAAGAAAACAACAATTTTGCTTGTATTGATTTTGGAAAAAATCAGCATAGTTCTGATATCTAAAGTTTTAAGGGAAGCTTCCTGATTCAGGATTCCAGATTGCAGCAGTGGAAGTAGCTTACTGGAAAGCAGACTTTTGTTGTTGTTGTTCATTTGTTTGTTTGTTTGTGAGGTGTTACTCCTGGAGACTTAGGCTAGTGATATTTTAATCCTCTCAATGATCCTGGAACATTATACATGTATATTATGTATATGTTTATATGTATACCCTCACATACATACACACACATTTCCTTCATAAAAATCCCCTTGTATGTATTCTCTCAAGAGTGATATATGTTATCAGTGACTAAGAATATTGATCAATACAGTAATTGAGACAATAAACATTTAAGGAATAGGGATCTGTATTGGTTTCCAACCTGTTAGTTTTGTTGGAAATGAAGATCCAGTTTCAGTAAAGAAACTTGGTAAATGATGGCACTCAGTGCTCAATCACTGGGATACTTATACAGTCAACTGTGGTCATCTGGAATAACGTGTCTATTGAAGCAAAGCTTTGACAGACTGATTGACTGAAAACAGTAGACTAGCATGAGGCAGGCATCATAAAAAAATGTGAGAACTGTAGGGCTCTATTTACCTGCTATTTAACTGCCTGCTTCTACTTACCATGGAAAGCTAATAGGCTTATGTTTTAAAATTTTTATCTTAAGGCATGGGAGGAAAAAAAAAGCCACAGATGGTTTCTATAATTTACTTTAAAAAGCTCTTATATCAAAAGCCTAAGGGCTGACACAACTGAAATTAATGAGCAGGTTCTAATTTTGTAGGTTGGAGAACTAAAATACAGGTTTCATATATAACTCTCCAAGTCTTTGTTCGTTTGTTTGTTTCAGACTTAGAAATCTGATTGGGATACAGGAAACCCAGATCTTGACTGGTGCCATCAGAGAAGAATGAAATGTCTTATTAAATAATAAAAACAAAACATTCCTGACGGTTGTTGAAGAATGATAAGGCAGACTTTATTCAGGAGGTTTAACACAATGGGGGTTTGCAGCATAGGCGAGAAGTGGAGCTCAACTCCAAATACAAGAAGGAAAAGTGGGAATTTATAGCCAAGGAGTAGGGTGGCTGTGAGTGGATGCTTTTTTTTTTTTTTTAATATTTATTTATTTATTTATTTATTTATTTATTTATTTATGGCTGTGTTGGGTCTTCGTTTCTGTGCGAGGGCTTTCTCTAGTTGCGGCAAGCGGGGGCCCCTCTTCATCGCGGTGCGCGGGCCTCTCACTATCGTGGCCTCTCTTGTTGCGGAGCACAGGCTCCAGATGCGCAGGCTCAGTAATTGTGGCTCACGGGCCTAGTTGCTCCATGGCATGTGGGATCCTCCCAGACCAGGGCTCGAACCCGTGTCCCCTGCATTGGCAGGCGGATTCTCAACCACTGCGCCACCAGGGAAGCCCAAGTGGATGCTTTTGATTGAAATACATGATAGAGCCTATCATTTCCTGAATTACACTAGTGGCTTCTTAGGATTCTGAGCAAATCTCAGTTCCTCTATAACTAGAAAAAAATTCCCCCTTTTAGATTATCTAGTTTACATAAGGTTTTGCATAAGATGCTTCCACGCAGAGGAAATGAATGATTTTAGTATAACAAACGAATTCAGGGTTGGATAAGAAGGACAGTAGGGGTAGAGATGGCTTGTGGAAATGCTTCTATCAGCACTTATTGTTGTCCACTTTCCCTGGTAGGACAGATGCCATCTTCTAAAAAGCAGAGATCCATTCCAAAGTATAGGCAGTGGTTAATGGTATTGTTTGAGCTACTGGATGGTCAAGGATTTAAACGAATAATATTGGAGGATTTTTGAAAAAAAAAAGATATTTGGGGAAAATATTTTGATTGAGATTTCAGAACAGACACTGAATGTGAAGATGCTTTTCTCTCAGGGTGTTGCTCATGAAAACCCTCCTGCCTTGACAATTCTTTATCTGGCAGAAAGATAATCTACTCCATGAAGTCACTGAGCCTCTTTCCCAGTCAATCCAGTGTTTCCTCCATGGCTTCATGATCAAATGTCTAGGGTGGCAGTGATAGAATTTGTGTATTTAAAAAAAAAAAAACTTAATTTCATGAAGGCTGATGAGGACACTGTCAATTTTAATACTAATTCAGCAGCAGTAGTGAGCAATGTTTAATCAATGACACCAGTCAATCTCTGGACCCATTCTAACATGGAAGAGGTAGAAATGTTTTCTTCACAGAACATAATAAATCAGGATCCAAGGGATTTGTTAAGCTAAAGTAGGAGAAATGAAATGATAGGAGATAATCAGAATTTGACAGAATATTTCAATGTGATTTTAGTTTTTCAAAAACACATTTAATACAAATAAGGAAGCCAAGATGAGTTATTATTTTTTCTTATATCCTACCTTGTTATTTTTGTCATTAAATAATTTGCCTTTTTTGAGAAAGAACAAGGAAGGGAAAGTGACAATACTTATATATACAGTTATGGAAAGTTGGTTGAAATTTGTTCCATACTTGTCAGAGTGTGACAAAAGTAATACTCTGTTCTATTGTCATGAAAAAATCCAGTCATACAATTAGCAATAAATCATAACTTAAAAATGCCAAGTAAGAGACATAGTATATTCCCACATTCTGTAGGAAATTGTATCAATACTTTTGCACATAGAAATATTTGTTAAGTACCTACTGTTTTGGGAACCATTCTGCATGCTCTGGAAAAAAAATACATAAAATTCCTTACCTAAAAGTACTCAGAGTTTACCTGGATAAGACAAACAGATAAGTATACTGTTCCAAAATAGTACAATGTCTGTACAACACTGGACAGAAGTTCTGTAAGATTAACAGTTTTATTTAAGACTTTACATGGTTTTAGATTCTTTATCTCTGCTCATCTGTTTTTCTCTCCAAAAAGTGGTCCCAACAGCAGCACATCCATACAAAAAATAAAAATAAAAATTAGTAAATATAAAATAAACACCTCAAGTGACAAGATAACTAGAACATGTAAACCATGATTGCAGCAGCCAGCTGGAAACTCAAGGGCAGAGCACAAGTGCAATCCATTGATAAAATAATCCTTTATCCACAGGGATGATCACTGTAGGTGTGGGACACTACTACATAAGTGGAAATAAGTACCCTCACTCTGTGAGAAGGAAGAAGGATCTATTCTGAGTCAAATAATTCTAAATCTCTGAGATCAGTGGACGGATGCCTAATTCCACAGAGACATAAGGAAGAAACTTCAAACAAAAAAATCAATTAAACATATTATGCTATAAAATTTTAGGGGTTGATCAGAATTCACCTGTATTTTACAGATTTTTATCCTCACTTAGGTATAATTACTATCATGAAGAGGTGGCTTTCTGATTGAATACATTTACTTAAATATGCACGCACTTCCATCTGACCATTTTATAAGTTCATCCTTTAATTGATTCACCTTTGTTTCTCCATCACTAAAAAACTCAAAAGTTAAATTACAAAATAAGTTTCTGTAAACAAAATAGGTATATGTAAATGAACAACTATTTTAACAATAAATGTATCTTACACCATAAATTTTTATATTTTTAGTTCAAGCAAATATTGCAGAAAGGGTACTCTTTGCATCTAATAAAAAATCAACTTGCATTTTTAAATGATAATATATTAAAGTTTAGTACTTTATATTTCAAACACTATGCAAAACTGCCTTAGGAAATAGTTTATATGCCATGTCATATAAAATAATGTTGATGATACCTGGAGTCAAAAATACTGCTAGTTAGGAAAGAGTCAAATTGAAATGGAAATTTAAAAAAATAATGTTCCACTTTAATTTGTGTTCATTTCCTTTTATAATTTTTGGTTTATATTGTAGTATAGTTCATTTACAATGAACATTTACAATGTTGTTTTAGGTTGAGGTGTACAGAAAAGTTGATTCAGTTATATTGGGTTGGCCAAAATTTCATTTGGGTTTTTCTGTAAGATGTTAATGATACATATACACATATATATTCTTTTCAAATTCTTTTCCCATTTAGGTCATTACAGAGCACTGAGTAGAGTTCCCTGTGCTATACAGTAGGTCTTTGTTCATTATCTATTTTAAATATAGCAGTGTGTATATGTCAATCCCAAACTCCTAATTTATCCCTTCCCTCCCACCTTTCCCCTTTGGTAACCATAAGTTTGTTTTTCGGGTCTGTGAGTCTGTTTCTGTTTTGTAAATAAGTATATTTGTATCATTTATTTTTTAAAATTCCACATATAAGCAATATCATATGATATTTGTCTTTCTTTCTTGCTTCAGTTAGTATGATAATCTCCAGGTCGAACTTACTTCAGATAGTATGATAATCTCCAGGTCCATCCATGTGGCTGCAAATGACATAATTTCATTCTTTTTTAATGGCTGAATAATATTCCATTGTATATATGTACCACATCTTCTTTATCCATTCATCTGTTACTGGACATTTAGGTTGCTTCCATATCTTGGCTATTGTAAAGAGTGCTGCAATGAACATTGGGGTGCATGTATGCTTTCGAACCATGGTTTTCTCCAGATATATGCTCAGGAGTGGGATTGCTGGATCATATGGTAGCTCTATTTTTAGTTTTTTAAGGAAATTCCACACTGTTCTCCACATGAGCTGTTTGTAAATTCCGGAGATTAATCCCTTGTCGATTACATCAGTTGCAATTTTTCTCCCATTCTGTGTGTTGTCTTTTCGTTTTGTTTATGGTTTCCTTTGCTGTGCAAAAGCTTTTGAGTTTAACTAGGTCCCATTTGTTTATTTTTGTTTTTATTTCCATTATTCAAGGAGGTGGATCAAAAAAGATCTCGCTGCAATTTATGTCAGAAAGTGTTCTGCCTATGTTTTCCTCTAAGAGTTTTATACTATCCCATCTTACATTTAGGTCTTTAATCCATTTTGAGTTTATTTTTGTGTATTGTGTTAAAGAATGTTCTACTTTTATTCTTTTACATGTAGTTGTCCAGTTTTCCCAGCACCATTTATTGAAGAGACTATCTTTTTCTCCATTGTATAATCTTGCCTTCTTTGTCATAGATTAATTGACCATATGTGCGTGGGTTTATTTCTGGGCTTTTTACACTGTTTCATTGATCTATATTTCTGTTTTTGTGCCAGTACCATACTGTTTTTATGACCATAGCTTTGTAGTATAGTCTGAAGTCAGGGAGCATGATTCCTCCAGCTCTGCTTTTCTTTCTCAAGATTGCTTTAGCTAATTGGTGTCTTTTGTGTCTCCATACAAATTTTCAATTTTTTTGTACTAGTTCTGTGAAAAAAGCCATTGGTAATTTGATAGGGATTGCATTGGATCTGTAGATTGCCTTGGTAGTATAGTCATTTTTACAGTATTGATTCTTCCAATCCAAGAACATGGTTTATCTTTCCATCATTCTTTTTAATGTTATGACTATTTTATATGGAAAAACAACTTCATGGATATAAACAGGTAAAATCAAATGGCACACTTTTTTGGGATTTAATATTTTCACTGAATCTACAAACATACCAAGGTGTTAGAAATTGTAGTGTGGAAAGATACTATTGCTCTCAGTATTTTTTGAAATTTATCTTGCATAGGATAGTACTCTAATATATTTAAAGTCGACTAATTAGAACCAAATTAATTTAGGCAAATGACAAATACGAGGTTTATCACATGATTAAAATCTCTTTCTTTAATATACTTGCATTTTTACATCTTCATTAAGTTAAATAATATTTTCCCCAAAAGTACCCATGTTCTTAAGCATTCTAATTCTTAGTAATATCCATATAGTATATTCACAAAATTTACCTCATTAACTTAATATTTCTCATTTTAATATAATTGGCATATTTCTTATTTCTTAAAAATATTTTAAATTGCTTATTTCTTCTCTTTGGTTTAATAATTTTATCTTGCTATTGAAGCACCTGGATATTTGAATTTTTTATTAAAATAATTAATTTTGACTTTATTTTATGAATTAATTTTTGCTCTATTTTTCAATTGTTAATTTTATTCCAGTTTTATTGAAATATAATTGACATATAGCATTTTATTAGTTTGTGGTGTACAACATACTGATTTTTTATATGTATATATTGCAAAATGATTACCCCAGTAAGTTTGGTTAACATGCATCACCTCATAGATAGTTACACATTTTTTTGCATGGTGTGAACTTTTAAGATTTACTCTCTTAGAACTTTCCAGTGTACAAAATTATTAACTATAGTCATCATACTGTACATTACATTGCTAGAATTGTCTTATTAGTGTAAGTTTGTACCTTTTTAATATCTTCTTCCATTTTCCCCACCTCCAACCCCTTCTTCTGCACTCACCAATCTGTTCTCTGTTTCTGTGAGTTCATTCATTTGTTGTTGCTTGCTTATTTGGTTCTTTAGATTCCACATATAAGTGAGATCACATAATATTTGTTTTTCTTTGACTTATCTCACTTAGCATAATGCCCTCAAAGTCCATTTGTATTGTCGCAAATGGCAGGATTTCTTTGTTGTTGTTTTTTTAATTTTATTGTAGTATAGTTGAATTACAATGTTGTATTAGTTTCTGCTGTACAGCAAAGTGAATCAGTTATACATATACATATATCCACTCTTTTTTAGATCTTTTTCCAATATAGGTCATTATAAAGTATTGAGAAATGTTCTCTGTGATATACAGTAGGTCCTTATTAATTATCTCTTTTATATATAGTAGTGTGTATATGTCGATCCTAGTCTCCCAATTTACCCCTCCCCCCTGGTAACCATGAGTTTGTTATCTACATCTGTGACTCTATTTCTGTTTTGTAAATAAGTTCTTTGGTACCATTTTTTTTTTAGATTCCACATATAAGTACGATCATATGATATTTGTCTTTCTCTGTCTGACTTACTTCACTCAGTATGAATCTCTAGGTCCATCCATGTTGCTGCAAATGGCATTATTTCATTCTTTTTTATGGCTGAGTAATATTCCATTTTATATATGTACCACATCTTCTTTATCCAGTCTTCTGTCGAAGGACATAGGATGTCCTCCTTTTTTAAGGCTGCAAAATATTCATATATATATATATCTATATACACACACACATATACATATGTATATATCTATCCAGGGACACTTAAGTTTGTTTCCATATCTTGGGTATACTGTAAGTAATGCTACAATAAACATGGAGGGGGTGGAGATATTTCTTTGAGATAATGATTTCTTTCTTTCAGATATGAACCCAAAAATTGAATTCATGGATCATATGGTAGTTCTATTTTTAATTTTTTGAAGCACCTCCACACTGTTGCTGCACCAATTTACACTCCCACTAAGAGTTCAAACGGGTCCCCTATTCTCCACATCCTCAACACATTTGTTATCTCATGTTATTGATGATACTCATTCTAACAGGTGTAAGGCAATGTCCATTGTGGTTTTTACTTGCTTTTCCCTGATTATTAGTGATGTCGAGCACTGTTTCATGTACCAGTTGACCATCCATATGTCCTCTTTGAAAAAGTGTCTATTTGATTGCTCTGTCCATTGGTAATTGGATTGTTTGCTATTTTTTGCTAATGAGTTGTGTGAATTCTTTGTAAATTTTGGATGTTAACACCCTATCAGATATGGAATATTTTCTCCCATTCCATAGGTTGACTTTCCATTTTTTTGATAGTTTCCTTTGCTATGCAGAAGCTTTTTAGTTTGATGTAGCTCTACTTGTTTATTTTTGCTTTTGTTGCCTTTGCTTTTGATGTGAAATCAAAAACGAAAAGAAATTATTGCTAAGACTGGTCAAGGAGTTTACCCTCTATATTTTCTTCTAGTTTTACGTTTGCAGGTTTTATGTTCAAATCTTTAATCTATTTTCTGTTGATTTTTGTGTATGCAGTAAGATTGGGCCCAATTTCATTATTTTGCATCTTGTGGCCTAATTTCCCAACACCATTTATTGATGAATTTATTCTTTCCCCATTGTATATTTTTGGCTCCTTTGTTGTGAATTATATTGACCGTATATAGGTGCGTTTATTTCTGGGCTCTTTATTCTGTTCTGTTGATCTATGTGTCTGTCTTTATGCCAGTGCCATATTGTTTTGATGACTATAGATTTATAAATTGTTTGAAATCAGGAAGCATGATGCCTCCAGCTTTGTTGTTCTTGCTGAAGATTACTTTGGGTATTTGAAATCCTTTGTGGTTCCATACCAAAACTTCCAATTCTATGTTGACTAAAAGGGGTCAGAGTGGCACCCTTGGTTAGTACTTTTTCTTAGATAAAAGGCTTTCAACCTTTCACCATTAATTATGGTGCTAGTTGTGGGCTTGTCATATACAGCCTTTATTTTGCCAAGGTATGTTGTCTCTATACCCAGTTTGTTGAGAATTTTTATGGATGGATGCTGAATTTTGTCAAAAGATTTTTCTGCATCTTTGAGATGATCATGTGATTTTTATCCTCTGTTAATGTGATTTATCATGTTGATTAATTTGCAGATGTTGAGCCATTCTTGCATCCCTGGAATCAATCCCACTTGATAATGGTGTATGATCTTTTTACTATATTGTTGTATTTGATTTGTTAATATTTTGTTGAGGATTTTTGCATTTATGTTAACCAGGTATGTTGGTCTGAAATTTTCTTATATTTTCGTGTCCTAGACTGGTTTTCTTGTCAGGGTAATCCTGGACTCCAAAAATGAGTTTTGGAGATGTTCCTTCCTCATCCAATTTTTAAAAGAGTTTCTGAAGGATTGGCATTGATTATTTAAATGTTTCATAAAATTCATCAGTAAAACCATCTGGTCAAGGTATTTTGTTTGGAGGTTTTTGGTTATTAGTTAATTAATTGTGTTACTAGCAATTTGTTTAAAATTTTTTTCTTCAAGAAACAGTCTTGATAGGGTGTATGTGTTTAAGTATTTATTTCTTCTAGATTAACCAGTTTGTTGACTAATAGTTGTTCATCATAGTCTATTTGATTCTTTGTATTGTGTGGTATCATTTAGATTGTGTCCCCTTTTATTTCTGATTTTATTTATTTGAGTTCTTTCTCTTTATTTCCTGGTAAGTTTAGGTAAAAGTTTGTCTATTTTGTTTATCTTTTAAAATAACTACCTCTTACTTTCTCTGATATTTTCTATTATTTTTTAGTCTCCATTCATTTGTTTCTACTAATATATTTTATATTTCCTTCCTCCTACTAACTTTGGCCTAGTTTCTTCTTTATTTTCTACTTTCTTGAGGCATAAGTTTGGGTTGTTTATATTTTTTCTTAATATAGGCATTTATGACTATGAACTTCACTCTCAAAACTGCTTTTGCTGCATCCAGTAAGTTTTGGTGTGTTGTATTCATATTTATGTCTCAAAATATATTTTTTAAATTTCTCTTTTGACTTTTTTGATCCAGTGGTTGTTCAGTAGCATGTTGTTTACTCTCCACAGATTTGTGAATTTTCAGCTTTTCTTTTTGTAATTGATTTCCAGTTTCATACAATTAAGGTTAGAACACATGCTTGATATGATTTCAATCTTCTTTTATTTATCAAGACTTGTCTTGTGGTCCAACTTATGATCTTGGAGAATAGCCATGTGTACTTGAGAAGAATATCCTGATGTTGGATGGCATTTCCTATATGTATTCAATATCTGTTAAGTCCATCAGGTATAATGTGTTCTTTAAGTCCAATGTTTCCTTATCCATTGTTGAAAGTGAGATAGTCAAGTCTGCTAGTAATATTTCATTGCTGTTGGAAAAGAGGAAAGTATGAGACTTTGTTTTCTAAAAGAAAAAATTTTTCTTTCTTTCCCCGAGTTCCTGGGATACAACTGTAAACCCTTCTGATTTTCAAAGTGGTAGGACTGTCTTCATTGTTCACGATGCACCCCTTCTAACTTTATGCTAGTGTCTAATGGTGGCCACTAGACAGTCTCAGGATTGGGACTTACTGTGCTGGAAAGAGCAACCATGTAGTTATAGTGTCGAGTTTCTAAACCAGATAATATCAGCCCAACATTCAGGGAAGGCAGGGGAGCTGCAGATTGCGTTCAACCACATATCTAATAATTCAATCAATCATGCTTATGTAATGTAACTCCAATAAAAAGTCTGGGCTTGGATGAGCTGACTTGTTGAAGATCACACTGCTGTGCCAGGAAGATGATACATTCTGATTACATGAAGAGAGAACACAGAAGCTCTGCTTTCTAGACCCTCCTACACTTGCCTGATGTGTCCATTCATTTGGCTCATCATTTGTATCCTTCAATATAAAATATAATTTTCTGAGTTCTGCCATTCTAATGAATTATCAAACCTGAAGGTATATGCAACCTCTGAATTTGTATTCAGTTGGTGAGAAGTGCCTGTGGCCTGGAGATCCCCAAACTTGTGGCTGTCATTAGTAGTGAGGATGGTCTTTTGGAAACTGCCTTTAAACTTGTGGAATCTACTAACTCTGGGTGGTTAGCATAAGAATTTCATTGCACAATTGCAGCTTTAAAATCTATCATCAGGCAAACAAAGTAATGGAGTCAGACTCCTTATTATACATGTGAATATCCAATTGACCCATTGCTTATTAAAAGGACTGTCATTTCCACATGACACTGCAGTGTGACCTTTGCCATAATAAAGGTCATTGTATGTGTGTGATTCATTTCTGCACATTCAGGTGCCTTCCATTCATCTGTATGTTCTTATATCAAAAATGATCTAAATTACCATAGCCTTGTAATAAATCTTGATACCTGGTGGTCCAAGTTACCACTTTTTTTCTTCAAAAATTGACTTTGCTAAGTTGGTCAGTTGTATTTCAATATATGTTTTAGAATCAGTTTATCAATAGTCACAAAAAATAAGACTTGGGGTTGTGGTCGGGGTTGTGTTGAATCTATAGAATAATTGGGGAAAATTTTTTATATTACAGTACTAATTCTTCCTTCAGTGACTATGGTATAATCTTAATTTGTTAAGGTTTTATTTCTTTTTCTCAATATTTTTATATTTAAGTACAGATATTTTAAATATATTACACATTCATTCCTAATATTTGCTATAGTTTAGTTTGATGTTATCACTGATGATTTTAAAATTCCATGTTCTATTCATTTATTGGTGATATTGATATGATTTCACTGTGATCTGTAAAATATCCTAGTTTCAAAATTTGAAATTTGTTGTGACTTATTTTATAACCAAGTATATGATCTTTTGGGGTAAAATTTTAAAAGTACACATAAAAATAATGTGTGTTCTTAGGTTTAATGTTTTCCTTCTTTTTACAATAACATAGTCATTGAAAAACCCATTAATTAAACCACTTCTATTCCATTTAGTGTGGTATTTAGATTTTTTTAAACAAGGCCCCATCTAAATGCTTAGACTTTCGTGGGATTATTTCACACTTAAAATTTCAAATTATTGCTAGTTTTTTCCCACTTGTATTTTAAGAATATTCATTTGTTTTTAAAGATTTATTATAAAATTTCAGGTATTTTACAACTATCCATTGATATTTATATGTGTACTATATTGATATAAATATACCATATTCACTTCATTATATACTGTCAACTCATTGTACTCTAGTTCTCTCTTTCCATCAGCAAAGCTTAGAAAAATATACTTTAAATATGTTGTGAAATTCATTATTCTACTTAGTTTCTACTGTGATATTTATGTTCTGCTTGAACATTTTAGTTGCATTCTTTTATTCAGTTGTGAGTCATATGTCTTCACTGTCTCTGAAAACTTTGTAGATTATTTAAGCTAAGAAATTTTATGAGGCTAAGACTCATATTAATAGCCTTCCTATCATTCCTGTCTATAATTCAATAGTGAAATTCGTTTAGTCTGAGGGATAAAGTTTTTAATGTTTCTTTTAAATTAATTTTACTTGAAATATTACTTGTATACACAGACTAGACAAAATATCTCAAAGTGCAACTTTGTCAAATCTTATCATTTTGTCAGGTTTGCTCCAAATATTATTTTGTTATCATTTTAAGCAAAAATAACTTACATGTAAAAAAGACTTTTATGTACTTCTCCACAACCTATTCACCTTCTTCTTTCTCCAGAGGTAAAACTTATAATGAATTTAGAAATTCTTAAACAGTAGAGAGATTGAAAAATGTTTTTCTTGTGATAAAACATGAAATAAATATCTACTTCTGTAAATATCATTTTATAGTCAACAAAGGTTTTTTGCATTTTACGAGTCGATGCATATAGTATCTGTATATAGATTTGAATTACTTTAATATATTTCTATATATACACGTATATAAATACATATATTTCTAGTGTTTATTTTATATACAAGTTATGTGTCATCTGATATTTAGATAAGTACATATATGTGTGTATATATTCAGATATATATGTATTCTTAAATTATACATATATGTAAATATTTAGTATTCATTTCCAATTTAATGTACATTTAAGATATTTCAAATATGGCTATACTAAATAATCCTATTTGAAAAATATTTTTATATTCTTGAGACATATGCACACACCTTTCTAGAATATTTCCTTATGGGAGAATTGCTAAATCTTGAGGAATATTATGTCACATGAAGTTTAAAATGTGTTCTGAATGGCTTGTATAATTTATTGTCTTCTATTAGAAATCCTTTATTATAGTAAATCTATAAAATATTTTCATATATTTTATATAATCAAATAACACTTTCATGTATTTTGATATTATTTGAGATATATATTTTCAGTATGAATATCAGAAAATAATTAATGAGGAATAATTTATGGAAAGTTTGTTTTCTGGAATTCATATATGTGTATGATATTAGTTAGAATACTCAATTTCAAAGTACCATTTACTTAATATTTCATTGTTGTCCAATCCCTATCATAAGCCAAGATGGTACCAAGGACACTGAGCCTTTCGGTTGTGAATTAGAGTGACACTGGCTCTGTTTTGAGGAGCTTTCATAGGTGCAAGAGACCCACATACACCTGGAACATTGCCAATGGCTCTGACACCAACGTTAAATGAGCTGATGCAACTTGCCTACTACATGGATATTTCTGCACCAGAAACTCAGACCAAGGTACATATGCTCCTAATATCTTGTATTAAACTGAAATTTCTCTTAAGGTGATGAAAGAGGGCATTCCACTGAGCCCAAAGGCAATCTTGTTGCTCTTACAAAAAACAACAGCAAAAATGTTAATTAAAATAAGACTTCTACAGTCAGCTTTTAGTTCCATATGTACTTGAAACGTTTTTATTTTTGTGTGTGTATTGGATTTTCAATATCTGTTATATAAAGCCTATTAATTTCAGCCCTTTCTAAGGCTTTGCTAGTCATGATCTGTCAACTACCAAAATAGTGATTTACTGAATAGTTTTCTTATAGTGACTGTGGATATATAAAATTTTGTTTTTTCTCTACATATTTGAGAGTATGTAATTATATCCATCTACCAAAAAGTTAATTATTATATCCTCCTGATGTCTTTTTTTTTCATTTTATGATTATACACAGTATCTATCTCTTAATCATCAATTATTATTTCTTTCTTAAGGTATGGTATGAATTTATTGTGCCTATTTTCTTTATATGTATATCTATCTACCCAAGATATATTTTAGCTTTTTATTTTCAGAAATTTTAATTTTCTTCTTAAGAGCTGACAAATGGAGTTCTACTTTTAGCCAAGATGTAGAAAGAGCTAGATACTAGGTTTACCCTCTAGCATGAAGCAACTAAAAGGCCACACAAAACATAACAATGATTTTAAGACACTGGACATAAGACAATGCAGGATAATGATACCTGCAGGTGGGGAAACAAACAAACAAGTTGAAACCTCTGTTTGCCCCAGTATTGCCTGGAAAGAGTTTTTAGGCCACAGCAGAGGTAGAGAGAACTCTGGTGGAGCATAGTGCTTCACTGAGTGGAGAAGTGGATTTGGGGAGAAAGAGAAGAGCAAGGCAGTTAGAGATTTCAGGGCGGGCAACTAAATTGAAGAGAGCTACACTGAGCAGGAGCTTTGAAAAATTACAAAGTGTCACCATCAAGTCAGTAGTCTCAAAACAGCTTTTTCATCATTCCGTCTCCAGAGGTAGTCAGACTGTTGTATACGGTTAAATGATTAAGGCTTTACCACTTGATATACAGGACTAAGTAAGAGTAAATCCTGCATCTTACTCATTTGACAAGAAAATACTGGAGATCATCCAAGAGGGCAGAGTACAAAAACCCTGAGCTCACGTCCTCTCACAAGCAGACCAAAACCACAACCATCTGCAGAACAACATGACTGAAACCTAACAGAGATCTTCTACAACTAAAGACATAAAGAAGGAACCACAATGAGACAGGTAAGAGGGGCAGACTCACAATATAGTCAAGTCCCATACCCTCAGGTGGGTGGGCCACAAACTGGAGAATAATTATACTACAGAGGTTCTCCCCCAGGAGTGACAGTTCTGAGACCCATGTCAGGTGCCCTAGCCCAGGGGTCCTGCACTGGGAAGATGAGCCCCCAGAGCATTTGGCTTTGAAGCTTAGTGGGGCTTAATTTTGAGAGTCCCAAAGGATTGTGGGAAACAGTGTCTTCACTCCTAAAGGGTGCACACAAAACATCATGTGTACCAGGACCGAGGGAAAAAGCATTAATTTGATAGGAGCCTGGGCCAGACTTACCTGCTGGTCATGGAGAGTCTCCTGGAGAGGTGGGGGTGGGTGACCACAGTTCACCCTGGGGACATAGACACTGGCAGCAGCCACATTTGGGAGCTTGTTCTACCACATGAAAGCCAGTATTGGCAGGTGCCATTGTGTGGGATCCTAAAGACTTCCTGAGCCCACAGGCATATCTAAACATGTCTCTATGCATGGCCTTGCCCCCCAGAGGACCAAGACCAAGCTCTGCCCACCAATGGGCAGGTACCAGCCCTGACCTCCAGGAAGGCTGCACCAGCCTCCAGACCAGTCTAACCAACCAGGGGGCAGACACCAGATGCAAGAAACTCAGTCCTATAGCCTATAGACCCAGGCTACGTACAGCAGGCCCAGCCCTACTCTGGGACCAGCTGAGCCTCAGCCCTGACAACTACCAGGCCAACACAAGCTTTGGGACACCATATCCAAATGTGTCAGGAACCAGCTCCCCACCACAGCAATCTGACACCAGCTCAGGGATCACTGGGCCCTGCAGGCAGACTCTAGGACCTGGCTCTGCCTGCCAATAGTCTGGCACTAGCCTCAGGACTTGGCTTCAGCCACCAATGGAGCAGGAAACAGCACCAGAGTCTCAGGACCCTGACTCCTCCCAGCAGTGAGGCAGCACTAGCGCCAGTGTCCCCTGGCATTCTGCAGTCAGCCACTTCAGGACCAGACCCCACTAACCAACAAACAAACAGCATCCACACAAGGAAGGGTTGGGCAACCAAACGGGCCAGGGGCAAACCAAGCCTACCAGAAGCCCACATAGTCATCCCACCACAACAGAAGGACCCATGAAGACCTCTTAAAGGGAATCCCCAGAGCATATAGCTTGGGTAATGAGAGGAATGCACTGCACAGACACATAGGAAGACACTTCTCCAAGATTGTGAAACATAACTAACCTACTACATACATAAAAATACCAATAGCAACTTAGATAAAATGAGGCAGCAGAAGAACAAGTTCAAGAAGAGGAAACAAGATAAAACCCAAGAAGAACTAAGTGAAGTGGAGATAGATAGGTAATCTACCTGAGAAAGAATTTAGAGTAATGATTGTAAAGATGATGGTGAAAGAACTCAGGAGAAGAATGGATGCACAGAACAAAGAGAAAATATAAAGAACAACCAAAGAGATGAAGAATACAATAACTGAAATGAAAAATACACTAAAAGGAAACAATAGCAGACTAAATGATACAGAGAATGGATCAGTGAGCTGGAAGACAGAGTAGTGGAAATCACTGCCACTGAACACAAAAAACAAAAAAGAATGAAAAGAAATGAGGACAATGTAAGGGATCTCTGAAACATCAAGTGTACTAATATTTGCATTATATGGGTCCCAGAAGGAGAAGAGAAGGAGAAAGGGGCTGAGAACATATTTTAAAACATAATAGCTGAAAACTTCCCAACCTGGGGAAGGAAACAGTCACCCAATTCCAGGAAGTGTGGAGAGTCCCATATAGAATGAATCTAAAGAGGAACACAGCAAGACACCTTGTAATTAAGATGATAAAAATTAAAGATAAATTGAATATATTAAAAGCAACAAGGGTAAAGCAACAAATAACATACAAGGGAATTCCCATGAGGCTATCAGCTGATGTTTTTCTGCAGAAACTCTGCAGGCCAGAAGGGAGTGGCACCAAATATTCAAAGTGATGAAAGGGAAAAAACCTACAAACAAGAATAATCTACCCAGCGAGGCTCTCCCTCAGATTTGATGGAGAGATCAAAATCTTTACAGCAAGCAAAAGCTAAAAAAGTTCAGCACCACTAAACCATCTTTACAACAAATGTTAATGGAAATCCTCTAGGCAAAAAAGAAAAGGCCACAACTAGAAACAAGAAAATTATGAAATGAAAAGGCTCACTGGTAGAGGCAAACATACAGTAAAGGTAGGAAATCATTCACGCACAAAATTAGAAGGGAGGTTAAAAGACAAAAGTAGTAAAATCAAATATATCAACAATAAGCAGTTAAGAGATACACAGAACAATTAGATGTAAAATATATCAGAAACAGTAATCATGAGGGGAGGAGAGTACAAATGCAGAGTTTTTAATATATATTTGAAATTAAGAGCACAACAACTTAACCATATATATTTTAAAAACCTCATGGTAACCACAAACCAAAAATCTATAATAGATGTACACACAAAAAAGAAAAACAATCCATATATAACACAAAAGGTAGTCATCAAATCCCAAGAGAAGAGGATAAAAGGAGAAGAAAGGGAAAAAAATAAATACCTACAAAACAATTAACAAACTGGAAATAAGAACACACATATCAATAATTACCTTAAATGT
Source organism: Balaenoptera acutorostrata (assembly GCF_949987535.1). Taxonomy (NCBI): domain Eukaryota; kingdom Metazoa; phylum Chordata; class Mammalia; order Artiodactyla; family Balaenopteridae; genus Balaenoptera; species Balaenoptera acutorostrata. Next base: position 191,273,401 of record NC_080064.1, read on the forward strand.
AAATGAACTAAATGTTCCAACCAAAAGACATAGAGTGGCGGAATGGATACAAAAACAATACCCATATATATGCTACCTACCAGAGACTCACTTCAGATCTAGAGACACACACAAACTGAAAGTGAGGGGATGAAAAAAGGTATTCCATGCAAATGGAAATCAAAAGAAAGCCATAGTAGCAAGACTAGTATCAGATAAAAATAGACTTTAAAATAAAGACAAGAGACTAAGAAGGATACTACATAGGATAGGATCAAGGGAGCATTCCAAGAAAAAGATGATATAACAAATGTAAATATATATTCACCCAACATAGGAGCACCTCAACATGTAGGGCAAATATTAATGGACAGAACAGGAGAAATGGACAGTAACACAATAATACTAGGAGAATTTAGCACCCCACTTGCATCAATGGACAGCTCATCTAGACAGAAAATCAATAAGAAAACACAGGACTTAAATGACACATTAGACCAGATGGACTTAATTGATATATAGAGAGAGAGCATTCCATCCAAAGCAGCAGAATACACATTCTTTTCAAGCACACATGGAATATTCTACAGGATAGATCACATGCTAGGCCAAAGAACAAGCCTTGGTAAATTTAAGGAAACTGATATCATATCAAGCAACTTTTATGACCACAGTACTATGAGACTAGAAGCCAACTACGAGGGGAAAAAAACTGCAAAAAACACAAACATGTGGAGGCTATACAATATGCTACTAAACAACCAATGGATCACTGAAGAGATCAAAGAGGAAATCAAAAAATACCTAGAGGCAAATGCAAACAAAAACAGGACAGTCCAAAACCTATGGGACACAGCAAAAGCAGATCTAAGAGGGAAGTTTATAGTGATACAAGCTTACCTCAGGAAACAAGAAAAATCTCAAATAAACAAACTAACCATACACCTAAAGGAACTAGAGAAAGAAGACCAAACAAAACCCAAAGTTAGTAGAAGGAAAGAAATCATAAATAGCAGAGCAGAAATAAAAGAAATAGAAACTAAAAAAAACAATTAAAAAGATCAATGAAACTAAAAGCTGGTTCTTTGAAAATATAAACAAAATTGATAAACCTTTAGCCACACTCATCAAGAAAAAAGGGAGAGGGCCCAAATCAATAAAATTACAAATGAAAAGGGAGAAATGACAACTGACACCACAGAAATAAAGGATCATAAGAAACTACTGCAAAAAATATATATGCCGATAAAATGGACAACCTAGATGAAATGGACAAATTCTTAGAAAGGTGCAATCTCTCAAGACTGAACAAGGAAGATAGAAAATATGATGAATAATGAAATTGAATCAGTAATTTAAAAACTCCCAGCAAACATCCAGGAACATATGACTTAACAGGTGAATTTTACCAAACATTTAGAGAAGAGTTAACATGTGTCCTTTTGAAATTATTCCAAAAAATTGCAGAGCAAGGAACACTTCCAAACTCATTCTATGAGGCCATCCATCACCCAGATACTACAACCAAAGACATCACACAAATAAAGAAAATTACAGGCCAATATTGCTGATGAAGATAGAAGCAAAAATCCTAAACAACATACAAGCAAATCAAATCCAACAATACATTTAAAGGACCATGCACCATGGTCAAGTGGAATTTATCACAGGGATGCAAGAATTTTTCAATATCTGCAAGTCAATCAATGTGATACACCAAATTAACAAATTGAAGGATAAAAAACAATGATCATCTCAATAGATGCAGAAAAAGATTTTGAAAAAGTTCATCATCCATGTCTTAAAAACTCTCCAGAAAGTGGGCATAGAGGGAACCTACCTCAACATAATAAAGGCCATATATGAAAAACCCACATCTAACATCATACTCGATAGTAAAAAGCTGAAAGCACTTACTCTTAGATCAGGAACAAGACAAGCATGTTCACTTTCACCACTTTTATTCAACATAGCTTTGGGTGTCCTAGCCACAGCAAGCAGAGAAGAAAAAGAAATAAAAGGAATTCAAATTGGAAAGGAAGAAGTAAAACTGTCACTGTCTGCAGGTGACAGGATACTATACAGAGAAGACCTAAAGACACTACCAGAAAGCTAGTAGAGCTCATCACTGAATTTGGTAAAGGTGCAGGATAAAAAATTAATGTACAGAAATCTGTTGCATTTCTACACACTAACAACAAACTATCAGAAAGAAATTAAGGAAACAATCCCATTTACTACCACATCAGAAAGAATAAAATACCTAGGAATAAACCTATAAATAAAAGAAATATAAACTAAAAAAAAAACCCAAAAAGATCAGTGAAACTATTTGAAAGCTGGTTCTCCTATATAATACAGATATATTTTATGTAGACCTATGTTAAAATCGCATCAAAGTGGTTGTTTTCAAAAGGAAGCCTACTAATCAATATTGTGTGAAGCACATCTCCTCTAAGTAGGAAATATTCCTGAGAAGATAAGTTTTAACTCAGTTAGCTGAGTGGTTGTTTTATGACCCAATCAATAATTTCAAATCATCCATTCAAATCAATTAAAATATAATTATGCACTGGTGAATTCTTGCATTTCTGATGCATTTGCTTAATTTAAAAGAGCATGCAATTCCATAAAGGTCATGGGCTAGATAAAATATCATTGTTGTCATGGAAAGAACTGACATATATACCATTTAACAGAACTTTAAAAATAAATACAAGATTCCGAATCTCACAGAAGCATAAAGCTCTCTAGCTGTTCAGGAACTCCATACCAACCCGTCCCCACCCTCTCTCTCCATTTGGATATAATGAAAGGAAAGCATTTTGGAAGAATATTTAACTAAGTGGAATCTCATCAGGAAGCACTTCAAAGAAGTGCTTTTTAATGTTCAAACATAAATGTACTTTGATGACCTTCCTTTTATCAAGCACACTATTAAAATGCTTTCCTAATACTTCCTTCTCCCAAAGCCCAGGCTGGTTAATCATATGATCTCTTTGAATAACCTTTGATCCTACCAGGTGATTAAAAGCAAATTTGAAAAGAATGCACAAGACATTGATGCAGGTTTGACCTTGGTAAAGTTATAAACTAAGTATTGTCTTCAAATACTCCCGCATCTAAATGTCATTTTCTCCTTTATCAATTTTCCTTTTGTTACTTATGCTTTTCCTCACTTGTGTCTTTTGCAAACCTGCTGTAGCTGTCTACAAAGATAACCTACCTCAGAAAATGTGAAATTTGTAAGAACACAGATCTTTTAGATAACCTATACTCAAATTCTTACTTCATGCATCCTACTGGGGTTAGCTGGAGCTAGTCCCTTCCTGAACTTCAATTTACTTATGTGCAAAGTAGGAAAAAAAATCTGATGCCACACAAAATTTAGTTGGAATCAACTAATACTGCATGCTGATTTTTCCTTTACATAAAATATGCTACACAGATCAGAATCAAGATGGCACAGTAGTAGGATGTGGAACTCACCTCTTCCCACAAATACATCAAAAATACATCTACAAATGGAAAAATTCTCACAGAACACCTACTGAACACTAGCAGAAGCCCTCAAATGCCTGAAAGGACAAGAAAGGTCTCCACATAACTGGGTAGTATGAAAGGGAAAAAAAAGAGGAAGCAAAATAGGTCCTGCACCCCTGGGAGGGAGCTGAAGGAAAGGAGAGGTTCCCGCACCCAGGGAAGTCCCCTCACCAGTGGGGAGATAATCTGGGACAGAAAAGAAGCTTCAGAGGCTCAGCAGAGAGTGCAACAAACAGTTAGTGGCAGACAGGACAGAGAGAGACCTATACAGACGGTCCATGCCACTGCCTTGCGTAACTCAGCCTGAGATGCATATCCGCAAGTATGGGCAGGGGCTGGTGCTGGAACATGGGGTTTAGAGGACAGACCAGGGAGGGGACTGCTGTTGGCTGCGTGGAGACAGCCTGAAGGGGCTGGAGTGTGGGGCGTAGCAACCAGGAGCGTTCATGGAAGAAACCCAGGCCGCCATAGAAGCTAAGCATCATTGTTAAGTGGCCTGTGAAGGGAGGGGCGGGGCTGCCATTGCAGCCTCTTTCCCCACTCCTGGCTCCTGCCTCTGTGGGCTCCAGGAGAGGCTCCTGCACAGGCAGGCTCACGTGCCTGGTGAGCTTCAGCCCCCTACCCACCTGGCAGGCTTGCTCACTCTGGCTGTTGCCTTGGTGGCCCTGGTAGCAGATGCCAGTGGGTTGCCAACATGCAGAGTTAGGGCTGAAATCACAGCTGAGGCTTAGGGGCCTTGCAGCTTAGGAAGCAGAGCTGAAATCTCTCCCTGTGGCTGTGCAAACCACATATTTACACCTCTGATGCTGTAAATTCAGCACCTGCAGAACATCTAAATGGACAACTGGTTCTCCCACAGCTGGGATGAGTCTGGCCTTAGTAGCTGTGGGTTTTGTGGGCATGTACACATGGGAGCTGAGCCAGGGTCTGAGCTGCCTCAAAGCTTCCACAGTGGGTTCAGGTGCATGACTACTGCAGTCCTAGGAACTGACTTCAATGAATCTGCACTGGTGGCCTTGTGAAAACAAAGCCTAAGAGGCACCAGGCCAATTGCTGGCATAGCCATGGTTGAGGTGGGGCTGAGGGCAATGCCAACAACAGTGGACTTTGTGAGCCCACACAATGGTTGAAGGGTGACGCAACAGAGCACACTCACAGGTGAACAGCACCAGTGGAGGAATACTCAGTGGCTTCTCTCCAGGGGGAACACTCCACTCCCACCTACCTCACGCCTCACACCACAGATCAGAAACACAGCTCAGGAATGGAGCTGGGGCTTCCACTCCAACAACAAGAGAGCAGACCCTGCCCTGGAAAGGGCAGTGACAACCAAGAGCAAAGAGGAGGCCCTGCTCAATATCCAGTGCAGGCTCTGGTCACCACAACATCAGTCACACCTCCTATCAAAGGGATAATGGCCAGCATACACTGAGGAAAGAGGTGGCAGGCAGCCTTACTAAAAACAGCCCTTACACCAACAACTATGAAACCCACGCAGGCTACACAGGATGTTCCCACATAAAAGTAAGCCTCCAAGACCACAGTAGGTAATTCTTTCTCCTAAACTCATAGAGCAAGAGAAATATAAGTAAAATGAAGAAGCAGAGGAACCACTCCCAATTAACAGACCAAGAGAATTCCCCTGAAAGAACAAAGAAAGAGACTTCTTCATTCTAATAGACACTGAGTTCAAAAAGGAGATAATGAAAATACTGAAGGAATTAAGAAGAACTATTGATAGAAATGCAGTGCTATAAAAAGGAACTAGAAACTATAAGGAGGAGCCAAGAAAAATTAGAGAATTTATTTGAAGAGATGAAAGCTGAACTAAAGGCAAAGAATAGCAGAATGAATAATGCAGAAGAATGAATAAGTGATGTGAAAGATAAAATAATGGAAATCACCCAATTCGAAAAGCAGACAGAAACCTAAATAAAAAAAAAAATGAAGACAATATAAGAGATCTATGGGATAATATAAAGTGTGCCAATCTATGTATAATAGGGATCACAGAAAGAGAAGAAAGAGAAAGGGGATTGAAAATGTATTTGAAGAAATTATGGCTGAAAACTTCACAAACCTAATGAAAGAAACAGATACCCAGATACAGGAAGCACAGAGGGTCCTGAACAAGATAAAGCCAAACAGACTTACACCAAGACATATTATAATTAAAATGGCAAAAGTTAAAGAGAAAGTTCTAAAGGTAGCAGGAGAAAAACAGAGTTAATTACAAGGGAACCCCCATAATGCTATCAGCTGATTTCTCTACAGAAACGTTGTGGGCCAGAAGCAAGTGGTGGGATATATTGAAAGTCCTGAAAGGAAAAAATTTGCAACCTAGGATACTCTACCCAGCAAGATTATCATTTCAAATAGGAGAGATTAAGAATTTCTCAGACAAGCAAAAACTAAAAGAATACAGCAATACTACACTATCATAAAGGAAATATTGAGAGGTCTTCTCTAAATAGAAAAGAGGTAAGGATCTATGGGAAAGAGAAGATCACAATTGGAAAGTAAATCACCTAAATAAGACAGTACACAGATTATTTTAAAAAATCAAAAAATTTCTGTGAAAGAGGTAATAACCACAATGAACAGCAAAAGGATGAACATGAAGATGAAAAAGTGGCCATCAAAATCATAAAATGTAGGGAAGGAGAATAAGAAAATGTAGATTTTTTTCCCCTAGAATGTGTTTGAGCTGGTATGACTACCAGTCTAAAGCAAGTAGATATAGGAAGGGGTTAACATACTTAAAAAATAGGATAACCACAAATCGAAAACATACAATAGATTAACAGAAAAAACAAAAAGAAGAGAAAACAAGCATAATACAAAAGAAAATTCATCAAACCACAAAGGAAAAAACAAAAAGAAAAAGAAAGGTACAAAGAATAAATATAAAATCAACAGGAAAGCAAGGTTTAAAATGGCAATAAATACATGCCTGTTAATAATTCCCTTAAATACCAATGGAATAAATGCTCCAATCAAAAGACACAGAGTGTCAGATTGGATAAAAAAAAAAAGAGCCTACAATATGCTGCCTACAAGAGACCCACTTTAGGGCAAAGGACACACATGGATTGAAAGTGAGGGGATGGAAAAAGATATTTCATGCTAACAGAAATACAAGAAAGTAGGGTTGTGATACTCACATTAGACAAAATAGACCTTAAAACAAAGGCTATATAAAAGATAAAGAAGGACACTGTATAATGAAAAATGATCAATACAAGGAGAGAATATTACACTTGTCAACATATATGCACCTGATATAAGAGCACCCAAATACATAAAATGAGTACTAACAGATATAAAGGTAGAAATTGATAAGAATACAATAATAGAAAGAGATTTTAATAAGCCACTCACATCAATGGACAGGTCTTTGAGAAAGAAAATCAATAAGGCAACAGTGATCCTAAATTATACAATAGAACTGTTAGACTTAATTGATATATTTTGGACATTACATTCAAAATAAGCAGAATACACATTCTTTTCAAGTGCACATGGAAAACTCTCTAAGATTAACCACGTACTTGGGCACAAAACAAGTCTCAACAAATTTAAGAGTTTAGAAATTATTTCAAGCATCTTTTCTGACCATAACACATGAAACTAGAAATCAACCACAGACAAAGAAAAAATGACCAAACTTAGAACTAAATGTATAACTAAGGCATTATTATTTCAAGAATTGTCAGCAGAGTCCTGTGGAGTCTTCTTAATCAGAAAAATTCTCAAAATATTCCTCTTTTCTGTTCCTAAAGAAAAAATGAAATACAATCTCAGAGTTTCATGTTTGTGATGACTGAGATGTAATTCCCTGTAACCAAATGAGTAATTAAACCAACATTTAGTATTCATAAAATATTAACTTATCCATAATTTCCTGGAAACCTCTACTCAGTAGTCAAATAATATACATGCCAAACAATGGCTGGCTAAGCTGCAAAGCTTCTTCTATATGAAGCACAAGTTTCAATTGTGGGCAACCTTTTTGGAAATATATTTCTCATTGGTTATTCATGGTTTTCTGGTTATGACATGGTTATGGTTTTCAACTGTGGTCATTTTTCCTTTATTTTTTAAAATTTTTATTTATTTATTTTTATTGAAGTACACTTACAATATATTAGTTTCAGACATACAGCATAATGATCTGATATTTCTATAAATTATTCTACATATAAAGTTATAAAATATTGGCAATATTCCCTGTCTTGCTTTATATTTATTAGTTGGTCTTAGTTTTGTTTCATTATCATTAGTATACTTTGTTATAGATGTTTGGTTAACCGCACATGTTATAGTGATATTTGTAATGGTATTATTTGACTTAACCAAAAACAAGCTTTTAGTATGAATAAATAAGTATGATACATGCAAAAATATTAATCACTGAACTATTTTTTTCCAGTAGAAAATATGAATACATGGTATAGTTGATCCAAATGGAGCAAGGTAAAACTGAATATTTCAGAAAAAATATAATCTCAAAGTTTACAAGACATAAAGAAGAAGCATATCAGTTAAGATTCATTTGTGTCAGGAAATGTAGACAACTAGATCATTTAAAGGAAAAAAGTTTACTGAAGGAGTAGTTTATAGAACTGAAACAAATCCTTAACAGCCTGGATAGAGCTTCTCTAGGAACCCAGGCATCAGTCACTATTGGCAAACTCTTCTGGGTATGACTTAAGGAATGACTTAGCTATAAACATTTTGTTTTGTTATGTGTGATGATTTTAAGTCTAATTAGCTAGAATTCATCACCAGTAAATATTAAAAATATTTGATAGAAAACTTACATTATCCATCAGTGAATCACAAGTATGCATTGTATGCATACTACTTTATCAGCCTTTTTGATCTTCCTAATATAGAACATTGAATTGTTTTTAGATGGAAATCTATTTTATTATTTAAAATAATGTGTTTAAATATAACTGAATGTTAAGGCTGAACTCCAAACTTTCCAAAATTAGATAAAAATACAATGCTTCTTGGAACTATAACAAAGTCTTAATGCTCCCTAATTTCAGATGGTCCACTCAAATTTTATTTAAGCTTTTTCTGGAGATAGTTCATATTATAGCATACTTTAAAATGAAGTAGAGGACTTGATACATATCTCTAGGTTGTGAATCATTTTTATAGAGAAAAATAGTTTATTTTCTATATTTTACAAGAGGATATTAGAAAAAAATTTTGGTAATGGCTGCTTTAGGTGGATGTTATTTTCTTTAAGAGAGCACTGAAAAGGCCCCAGGCAAGTACTTTAATTAACACCAATTCCATCTATCACTAGAGTTCCCCAAAATTCAATGATCCACTTGAATAGTTCCAAACTTCCAGAATAAACCTTTGAACAACACAGTTGAATTATCAAAAGTGAGAAAAGCAGATTCATGTCTTACATTCTTCAACATGGTCATTTATTTTGTTATCACAGCCTTTGTGCAAACAATAAATAAATTTTTTATTTTACACAAGGTATATGATATTATGGTTATAAACCAGAAATATATTTTGCTATATAGATTATTGGCTTTCATTTATGTGGATGTTTTCAATCTTTTAATAAAACTTATTTAGAATAATTATTAAGAATTGTTAGACAAGAATGAAATTAATCACATTACTATAAATAATTTTCACTAATACTGATTTTATTAGCAACTTTCCCTCAGTATAAAGAGTATAAATATTTATAATTAATAAATTATTCATAAAATGATAATTTATATTTGTTAAGAGAAAGCGTAGATGTCAGAGCTTCACTTTGCTCTGATTTCTAGTACCTTTAAAATGGACACCTGGGGGCTTCCCTGGTGGCGCAGTGGTTAAGAATCCTCCAGCCAATGCAGGGGACACAGGTTCAAGCCTTGGTCTGGGAAGATCCCACATGCCGTGGAGCAACTAAACCCATGTGCCAGAACTACTGAGCCTGCACTCTAGAGCCCAAGCCACAACTACTGAGCCTGCATGCTACAACTACTGAAGCTCATGGACCTAGAGCCCATGCTCTGCAACAAGAGAAGCCACCACAATGAGAAGCCTGTGCACCACAACAAAGATTAGCCCCCGCTCGCTGCAACTAGAGAAAGCCTGCGCACAGCAACAAAGACCCAACACAGCCATAAATAAATAAATAAATAAATAAATAAATTCTTTAAAAAAATGGACACCTGGTTTAAATCATCTAGCTTGGTTTCTTCATTTAAAAAAAAGGGTTTAAATGGTTTAATGGATTTATATCCATAGAAGGCTTAGTATAAAATCTTGTATATAGTAAATTTAAGAATTTGTTATTATATTGGCAAACTATAACTAATAAAAATTTATTTCTAACTATCTAGGCATGCAAAAATGGTTGAAGGTGTGGTTTTTCATTTTATCAACATGCAAGTATTTTTCTAAGTCCTGGTTCGTGGAACACGTATCTTTGTTTTACATATTAGAGTTGTTTCACATCAATGCAAAAGGCTTAATTTCTTCACTTTATATTAACTTAAATGTTTGAATGATAAAATGTAATGTAAATATTTTGTAAATAAAAGTTCTAATTCTGAACTCAAGATGGGGTGTGATGATCCCCTGTCTTTGATAAGTTTGGGTTTTCACATTCTAGATTATTTTATGTGAAATATAACCATATTAATTTATTGTTGTACCAAAGTAAATTTATATTTTTAAAAATCAAACAAAAATGTTATTGTATAAAACAACACAATCTGTTCCAGGCCCATAAGATACTCAAATATGAAAGAAAGTTTATTATTGTTTGGCATCCTTAGAGACTTTAAAGACAAATATTTCTTCTTACCTACTCCACGAAGTTGAGGAGAACAGGAAGAATATTTTTATTTGGTTTATTTTAGTTATTAGTCCTTCATTTATCCCTCCCTTTCTCTCTCTTTCCCTCCGTCCCTGCCATCTTTTCTTAATGTAATGGCATTAATTTCTCAGGAGTAATTCAGCCTCTATGATTTCCTCTTGTCCAAAAATCAGGGTTATTTAAAACAAAAACAAACAACAATAAAAACTAATCCAACAACAGATGTATAAAAATGAAGATTCAACCCAGTCAGAAGGCACTATGTTAAAAACTGAGGCCACCTAAAATTTCAGAATTGCATACATTTGTCTTCTGAAAGTTGAACCATTGCAGACAGAGTAACAATTTTCTATGATTAGTGGGTCATTCCTGACCAACCAATAATTAAACAAATGATAAAATATTAAATAGCAGCGGACATCAACCAGCAATACTATATAGGAAAGAATAGGTAGATAGCAGAGGACCAGCATATCAAAGAAGAGGAAAAAGAAAGAACAGATGTCAGTGTCCGCAACCTGTCAAATGGTCCCATCAATTATCTAGTGAGAAGGGGTCTAGATTGGGGTGCAGCTTATACATTATTTGTATTATGTTATGATTAAGAGTGGAAATGTTATTTGCCACCTCAACATGCATTCACTGTATTTTTGGAAATAGTATGTCAATTTTCTTCTGAAGAATTGTTCACTCTCTCACTTATTACCTATATAATCGGGATAATTGGCTTCATCCCTGAGTTTAGGAATAATCAGCCCAACTCAGGCTTGCCAAAGTCAAGAATCACATCCTTCTGGCTATGAGAACAGATAGGGAATCTTATCTTACCAAGGAAAGGGAATATTTTTATTTGCTTGTTTAGAAGGAGACACATAGATACCATTCTGTGTTTTCTGCTGGGTACCATCAAAATAAGGTTGATGTGAGACTAGGAGCCTTGGACTGAAAGCAGTAGAAAGCTGATCCTAGAGATGGAAAGAAAGCCAAGCCATATGGTATTGTTTAAGCTTTGGAATTAAACCATACTTAATACAAGACCGCCACTAATTTTTTAAATTTAATTAAGTCAGTATATTCCCTTATACTTCAAAAAGTTTGTCCGTTCAAACCTCAAGAGTCCTAAATGGCACATAAATATGCAATTGTAAACACACATGTGAAGAATGCACACACAAACTCAAATAAATTTAGGGATATTTTCCAAGTGTAACAAATTTTATTTTTCCATAAACATTAAATTATCTGATAATCTAAGTTATTAAACTAAAAAATTTGTAAGAGAGCCACGGATTTTTTAAAAAATAGAATAATTAACATGCAGAAAATTGTTGCATTTATTCTCACTAATAATGAAATATCAGAATAGAAAAATTTTTTAAATCCTATTTAAAATTGTGTAAAAAGAAAAAATACCTAGGAATAAACCTGAAAAAGGAGGTGAAAGACTGAGAGCTATACCCTGAGAACTATAAAACATTGATAAAGAAAACTGAAGATGATTCATATAAATGGAAAAATATCCCATGCTCTTGGACTGGAAGAATTAATATTGTTAAAATGGCCATACTACCCAAAGCAATCTATAGATTTAATGCAATCCCTATCAAATTACCCATGACATTTGACAGCTAGAACAAATAATCCTAAACTTTATATGGAACAATAAAAGACCAAGAATTGCCAAAGCAATCCTGAGGAAAAAGAACAAAGCTGGCGGCATAACCCTCCCAGACGTCAGACAATACTAGAAAGCTACAGTAATCAAAACAGTATGGTACTGGCACAAAAACAGACATATAGATCAGTGGAACAGAATACAGAGCATAGAAATAAACCCACACACACCTATGGTCAATTAATCTTCAACAAAGGAGACTGGAGAAAAGACAGTCTCTTTAGCAAGTGGTATTGGGAAAGCTGGGCAGCTGCATGTAAATCAATGAAGTTAGAACACACCCCCACACCACACACAAAAATAAACTCAAAATGCCTTAAAGATTTAAATATAAGCTGGGACACCATAAAACTCCTAGACGAATACATAGGCAAAATATTCTCTGACATAAATTGTAGCAATACTTTCTTATTTCAGCTTCCAAGGCAAGATAAATAAAAGCAAAAATAAACAAGTGGGATCTAATCAAACTTATAAGCTTTTGCACAGCAAAAGAAACCATGAACAAAACAAAAATACAACTTACAGATTCAGAGAAAATATTTGCAAACAATGTGACTGACACGGGCTTGATTTCCAAAATAAACAGCTCATACAGCTCAATATCAAAAACAAAACCAAAAACCAAACAAACAAAAACCCCACATAACCAAATTTAAAAAGTAGGCAGAAGACCTAAGTAGACATTTCTCCAAAAACAAGACATATGGATGGCCAACAGGCACATGAAAAGATGCTCCACATCACTAATTATTAGAGAAACACAAATCAAAATTAATGTGGTATCACCTCACACCAGTCAGAATGTCCATCAACAAAAAGTTTACAAATAATAAATGCTGGAGAGGGTGTGGAAAAAAGGGAACCCTCCTACACTGTTGGTGGGAATGTAAATTGGTACAGCCACTGTGGAAACCAGTAAGGAAGGTTCCTTAAAACACTAAAAGTAGAGTTACCATATGATCCAGCAATCCCACTCCTAGGTATATATCCACAAAGAAAAAAACTCTAATTTGAAAAGGTACATGCACCCCAATGTCCAAAGCAACACTATTTACAATAGCCAAGACATGGAAGCAACCTAGGTAGCCATCAACAGATTAATGGAAAAAGAAGAGGTGGTGTGTGTGTGTTTGTATATATAATGGAATATTACTCAGCCATAAAAATAAATAAATATTGCCATTTGCAGCAACATGGATGGTCCTAGAGATTATCATACTAAGTGAAGTCAGTCAGAGAAAGATAAATATCATGTGATATCACTTATATATTGAATCTAAAAAAAATGATACAAATGAACTTATTTACCAAACAGAAACAGACTCACACATATAGAAAACAAATTCATGGTTTCCAAAGGGGAAAGTGGAGGGGGGAGGGATAAATTAGGAGTTTGGGATTCACAGATACACACTATTATTGATAAACAACAAGGACCTATTGTATAGCACAGGGAACTATATTCAATATCTTGTTACTAGCTATAATGAAAAGAATCTGAAATATATATATATCATGTATAACTGAATCACTTTACTGTACACTTGAAACTAACACAACATTTTAAATTAACTATCCTTCCATTAAAAAAAAGAACAGCTCTCATCTTCAGCATGAGTGTCTTTAAGATCTCATGGACCTATAAATATCTATGGAATATGCAAAAAATTTCTTAGAAATTTTACAATAATTCTGATTGTTGCACACTACTTTTCTGATAATAATAAATAATAACAATGGGTCTTGTTCATTATACTATCTGCCCAAGACACCACTCATTTAGACTTAGATTTTCACCTTTTGGTTTTTATAAATAGCCCTGGTTTAAAATAAATGATATAATCAATTATCCTACATATTTTCTATATGCTGGTATAATGTTAATGGTCACAGTATCAGTTTATGTGAAATCTAACAGGTTAACTAAGTGAATATTAAATTTTGCCATTAAAGTCAGCATCAGGCATAAAAAGTTCTCTATTTCAAAATGTAATATGAATGTACTGTTAATCCTGTTCAGACCATTTTGCCTATCAAACAGAACTTGACACAGAATTATTATAAAATTTACCTCACACCTGCATTATACTTTGGGGAAAAATGTGAGTCATCTTGTCCTCTATTGATTTCTTGTTCATGAATATCCCTCCAATCCTTCACTGTACTCTGCATGAAGTTCCTGCTGGAGATTGCCATGTAAAAAGTAGGGCAATTATGTTGTTTAACTTCATTTCGAAATGTATAGCATTAAAAGGGAAATGTTTAAATAGTTACCTTCATTTAAAATCCTTTTAAAATGATACTCCTAGCATATTTAATAGAGGGAAACAATTTTACCAAAAGCAATCATATTTTAGCAATAATAAGATACTATTGTCATAAAATCTTGAAAAGATAGATACTCAGAAAATTAAGTCCATATGGCAAGATGGTGGTGATTCATGGCACATAACATCGATCATTTTGCATGACTAAGCAGCTAGCCAAATGTGCAAATATAATTAGCCACACACCTCATCTGTGAAAGGGTGTCTTTAAAATGAATCTGGTTCATGGAGAATATCAGGTTCATTAACTCTTTGGGGCCATTAGAGTGCCATTTAGAAGGCATTTGTTCTCTCTGACATAATTTTCCATATCATACTCTAGTGGCTTGTCTTGCTTGGGTATTCATTTACTTGCAGACACGGGGAGAGAGATGGAAAAAAACTAAAAAGAAAAGAAGAGGATGGAAGGAGGGAGGGAGGGGGAGAGGAAGGAATGAAGGAATGAAGGAAGGAAGGAAGGGAGGGAGGGAGGGAGGCAGGAAGGGAGGAGAGATTTTAACAAATGTAACTCTTTCAACAATAAAACATTTTCTCAGTCTAGTCCCAGTTTTCTCTAGTAAATCTATGTTACTTTTTGTTTAGAAACATCTATACATTATTTGTAAATACACTAATAAATAACTGTAAAATGTTTTTGGATAATTTTCTGAATCACCATAGTTAAGATAAAGCAGTGTGTCTTTTGACATATACATTCCAGGTAAATAATAATGATTATTTCCCAAATATCTATTTGTCTATCCATATCTATCTATCTATCTATCTATCTATCTATCTATTTATCTATCAATCTGTCTATCTGAGAAGCAAAACCATTTCACTGGGATCTTTATATTTTGTTTTAATTAGCTAAAACTCAGATAATAAGCATATGCTATTATATATATATATATATATATATATGCTAAATATATAGAAAGGCTTCTTTGAAGTTACACTTCTCTTTGTCAGAGACTACTGAATTCTTAACTATTTAAAAGTAAGGTAACTTAAAATTGTTATATTCACTTGTCATTGATACTGATTTTTTCTAAATATAAAAGTGAAGTATAGTCATTTCAAAAATTTTAGAAAAATGCAAATTATATACAGTAAACAATATTTTGTGTATTTTTCATATAGACAAATAAGAATTAAATTATATTGATTTATTTATAAAATAGAAACCTTAATGTATATATTGTATATTTATATATTTTTAAAATTTCTGTTTTTATTTTTACAATGAACCCGATATTCCAGCCAAAGTTATTATAGCTTTTTTCTATTGAGGACCATACAGAAGACATAGGACAGAGTCTTTAACAGGTGCTCTCTAAATATTGTATGGATAAATGTCCAGGCAGTAGAAATGAGACAGAAAAATTGTTGATTCACATCTACTATTTTAAAACTAGCTATTTTTAAATGACTTGCTTGTAAAATTTCCCATTATAGTTTCAGTTTCCATATAACTGATTGAACCTATATAAAACAAATCTACGTTTTGAAAACATGTTTTGGAAAGAAAATTACCATCTTGTTTTTGATGCTATAGATACATGTGGAATAAATGGTGGTATAGTTAATGAATGTTTAGCTATTTAAACAATGTTTCCAGAAGAGTTTTTTGCCTCCTTTTTTAAAATTGAGATATAATTGACATGTAACAATTGTGTAAGTTTAAGGTGTACAGTGTATTGATTTGATACATTTATATATTGCAATATGACTCCCACTGTAGCATTAGCTAACACCTCTATCACCTCACATAATCATTTCTTTTTTGTGGGGAGAATATTAAGATCTAGTCTCTTAGTAATTGTGAAGTATATAATAGAGTATTGTTGACTGTAATCACTATGCTGTGCCTTAGATGTCCAGAACTTACTTATCTTCTAATTGCAAGTTTATTCACCCACCCCTCAGCCCCTGGTAAACACCATTCTACTTTGGTTCCATGATTTGGCTTTTTTAGTTTCCATATGTCAGTGATGTCATACAGTATTTGTCTTTCTCTGTCTGACTTATAAATCTCACTTAGCATAATGCCCTCAAGGTCTATTGATGTCACCTGTGATGGGATTTCTTTCTTTCTCATGGCTGAATAATACTGAGTAAAAAATGTTCTTTTTTGGGGCTTCCCTGGTGGTGCAGTGGTTGAGAGTCTGCCTGCCAATGCAGGGGACACGGGTTCGAGCCCTGGACTGGGAGGATCCCACATGCCGCGGAGCAACTGGGCCCGTGAGCCACAATTACTGAGCCTGCGCGTCTGGAGCCTGTGCTACGCAACAAGAGAGGCCACGATAATGAGAGGCCCGCGCACCGCGATGAAGAGTGGCCCCCACTTGCCGCAACTAGAGAAAGCCCTCACACAGAAACGAAGACCCAACACAGCCGTAAATAAATAAAAAGTTTTTAAAAAAATGTTCTTTTTTTGTCCATTCATCCATTAATGGACACTTAGGTTGTTTCTACCTCTTGGCTATTGTGAATACTACTACAATAAACATGGGAGTGCTGGTATCTTTTAAACATTCTATTTTCATTTTCTTTGGATATATATCCAGAAGTGGGAATGCCAGATCTTATGATAGTTCCATTTTTATTTTTTAAGAAACCTCCATACTATTTTCTATAGTGCCTACATGGATTTACAGTCCCACCAAGAGTGAACAAGTTTCCCTTCTCTACATCCTTGCCAATATAGTTATCTCTTGTCTTCTTGATGATAGTTATTCTAACATGTGTATGGTGATATCTCATTATGGTTTTGATTTGCATGTTAAATATGATTAGAGGTATTGAGCATCTTTCATGTACCTGTGGGCAACCTGTATGTCTTCTTTGGAAAACTATCTACTCAGGTCCTCTGCCCATTTTATACTCTGATGGGTTTTTTTGCTATTGAGTTGAAAGTGTTCTTTATGTATTTTGGATATTAATTCCTTATCAGATGTATGGTTGGTTCAAAAATTTCTCCCACTCCATGGGTTGCCTTTTCATTATATTGATTGTTTCTTTTTTGTTGAAGTATAGTTGATTTACAATATTATATTACTTTCAGGTGTGCAACATAGTGATTCAATTTTTTTATAGGTTATATTCCATTTAGAGTTATTACAAAGTAATGGCTACATTTCCTTGTGCTGTACAATATATCCTTGTTGCTCATTTATATTACACATTGTATCAATAGTTTATGTGTCTTAATCCCATAGCCCTATCTATCTCACCCTTTCCCCCTTCTCTTTCCTCACTGGTAACCACTAGTTTGTTCTCTATATCTGTGAGTCAGTTTGTTTTGTTATATACATTTATTTATTTTTTAGATTCCACATATAAGTGTAATACAGAGTATTTGTCTTGATTTGTATGACTAATTTCACTAATCATAATACTCTCTAGGTCCATCCACATTGTTGCAAATAGCAGAATTTCATTCTTTTTTATGGTTGAGTATATACATACCACATCTTCTTCCCACATTACGTTCTTCTGTTGATAGGCACTAAGTTTGATTCCATACCTTGGCTTTTTTTTTTTTTTTTTTTTTTTTTAATTTTATAGCTACTTTATTTATTTCTTTATTTTTGGCTGTGTTGGGTCTTCAGTTCGTGCGAGGGCTTTCTCTAGTTACGGCAAGTGGGGGCCACTCTTCATCGCGGTGCAGGGACCGCTCTTCATCGCGGTGCGCGGGCCTTTCACTATCGCGGCCCTTCCCGTTGCGGGGCACAGGCTCCAGACGCGCAGGCTCAGTAGTTGTGGCTCACGGGCCCAGCTGCTCCGTGGCATGTGGGATCTTCCCAGACCAGGGCTCGAACCCGTGTCCCCTGCATTAGCAGGCAGACTCTCAACCACTGCGCCACCAGGGAAGCCCCCATACCTTGGCTTTTGTAAATAGTGTTGCTATGAACATTGGGGTGCATGTATCTTTTTGAATTAGTGTTTTCATTTTCTTCAAATATATATCCAGCATTAGAATTGCTGGATCATATGGGAGGCCTATTTTTAGTTTTTAGATGAACTGCCATACAATTTTCCATAGTGGAAGTACCAATTTACATTCCCACCAAGTGTTGGAGTGTTCCCTTTTTCTACATCCTCACCAACATTTGTGATGTGTAGGCTTTAGTGGTGTCATTTTGACAGGTGTGAGGTGATATCTCCTTGGTTTTGATTTACATTTCTCTGATGATTAGCAATGTTGAGCATCTTTTCATGTGCCTGTTTCACATCTGTGTATCTTCTTTAGAAAAATGTCTATTCAGGTCTTCTGCAATTTTTTAAATTGCATTTTTTTAAACTGAGTTGTATGAGCTGTTTATAAATTTTGGATATTGACCCCTTATTGATCATATCATTTGCAAACATTTTCTCCCATTCTTTAGGTTGCGTTTTTGTTTTGTCAATGATTTCCTTTGCTGTGCAAAAACTTTTACATTTAATTAGGCCCCATTTGTTTATTTTTACTTTTATTTCTTTTGGTTTAGGAAACAGATCCAAAAAATATTGCTATGGTTTATGTCAAAGAATGTTCAGCCTAAATTCTCTTTTATGAGGTTTATGGTTTCAGGATTTACATTTAGGTCTTTAATCCACTTTGAGTTTATTTTTCTATGTGGTGGGAGGAAATGTTCTAATCTCATTCTTTTACATGTAGCTGTAAAGTTTTCCCAGAACAACTTATTAAAGAGACTTTTATCCATTACATATTCTTCCCTTCATTGTTGTAGATTAATTGACCATAGTGTGGGAGTTTATTTCTGGGCTCTCTTCTGTTACATTAATCTATCTGTCTGCTTTTGTTCCAAATACTATCCTACAGGACATTCCACCCAAAAACAACAGAATACATATTCTTTTCAAGTATACTTGCAACATTCTGCAGGATAGATCTAGGAGATCATGCTAGGCCACAAAACAAGTCTCAAGAAATTTAAAACAACAGAAATTATATCAAACATTTTTTCCCAACTACAGTGGTATGAAACTAGAAATAATTACAGGTAGAAAAATGGGAAAAGCATAAACACATGGAGACTAAACAACATGCTACTAAGAAAACAGGTCAATGAAGAAATCAAATTGGAAATCAGAAAACACCTCAAGACAAATGAAAATAGAAACACAACTTTACAGAATTTATGAGATGCAGCAAAAGCCATTCTAAGAGTAAGTTTATGGTGATGCAGGCCTACCTCAGTAAACAATTAAAATCTTAAGTAAACAACCTAATCTTCCATCTAAAGGAATTAGAAAAAGAAGTAAAAAGCCCAAAAGCCCAAAGTCAGCAGAAGGAAGAAAATAATACATATCACTATGGAAATAAATAAAAGAGACCCTCCCCCCCAAAAAGAACACAACAGTAGAAGAGATAGATAAACCAAGAGCTAATTCCTTGAATAGATAAACAAAATTAATAAACATTCAATCAGGCTAAAAAAGAAGAAAAAAGAGGAATTAAATAAATAAAATAACAAATGAATGAGGAGAAATAATAACCAACAACTCAGAGATACAAAAAAAAAATTATATGTGAATATTATGAACAATTAGATGCTGACAAGTTGAACAACCTCAAAGAAATTGACAATATTCAGGAAGAAATAGACAATCTGAACAGACCAAACACTAGTAGTGAAACTGAATTTGTAATAAAAAAATACTCCCAGCAAACAAAAATCCACAGGGGATGGCTTCACAGGGGAATTCTACCAAACATTTTAGGAAGAGCTAATACATATGCTTTACAAAAAATTGCAGACAATTGAAGAACATGGAACATTTCCAAATTCATTCTATGAGGCCACCATTACCCTGATACCAAAAGCAGACAAACACACTACAAAAAAGAAAATTACAGGCCAATATCTCTGATGGCTATAGATGTAAAAATTCTCAATAAAATATTAGCAAACCACATTCAACAATATATAAAAAGGATCATACACCATGATCAAGCAGGATTTATTCCAGGGATGCAAAGATCATTCAATACTCACAAATCAGTCAATGTGGTACACTACATTAAGAAAGGATAAAAATTGCATGATCATCTCAATAGACAAAATTGTTTAATGAAATTCAACATCAATTCATGATGAAAATCCTCATCAAAGTTGATATACAAGGATCATATTTCAACATAATAAAGGCCATTTATGACAAACCCACTGCTAACATCATACTCAAAGGTGAAAAGATGAAAACATTGGCTCTGAAATCAGGAAGAACACAAGGATGCCCACTCTTGCTATTTTTATTTAATATAGTATTGGAAGTCCTAGACACAGCAATCAAACAAGAAAAAGAAATAATAGGCATCCAAATTGTAAGGGAAGAAATAAAACTGTCACTATTTGCAGATGACATGATACTATATAGAGAGAATTCTAAAATATCCACCAAAAAACTATTTGAACTAATAAATGAATTCAGTAAAGTTGCAAGATGCAAGATTAATATTCAGAAATCTATTGTTTTTCTATACACTAATAATGAACTACCAGAAAGAGAAAGCAAAAAAAAAAATCCTATTTACAATCACATTGAAAAGAATAAAATACCTAGGAATAAGTTTAAGCAAGGAGGTGAAAGACATATTCTCTGAAAGCTATAAAACAATGATGAAGGAATTTGAAAATGATACAAAGACATGTAAAGATATCCCACATTCTTGGATTCAAAGAATTAATATTTTTTAAATGTCCATACTACCCCCAAGCAGTTTACAGATTTAATGCAATTCCTGTCAAAAAAGCCATGAGATTTTTCACATAACTAGGACAAATAATCCTAAAATTTATACAGAAACACAAAAGACACTGAATTGCCAAGGCAATCTTGAGAAGAAAACGTACAAAGCTGCAGGCTTGGGCTATGGAGGTCAGAACCAGGGAGAGGACTGGGGTTGGCTGTGTGGAGACAGCCTGAAGGGGCTGGAGTGTGGTGTGGCTGCAGCCGAGGTTTCACACAGAAGAAGCTTGGGCCCACCAGAGAGGCAAAGCGCCATTGTTGGGGGGTGCACAAGGAGAGGGGCGGGACTGCCATTGGAGCATCTTTCCCTGCTTGCACACATGCACTCTCAAACAACAGGACACCACCTACTTGAGCTCTGGGGGCAGGTGCAAGCTCTTGCTGCCATCATGGGCTCCAGAGGTGGGCACAGACTGCCATTGCTGCTGAGAGACCTGCAAGCAGGCACCAATCACTGCCCCTGCGATTGCAGGCCCAGGGAGTGAGCGCAGACAGCTGCTGCCACTCTGACACACACAAGCAGGCGACAATCACTGCCCCTGCTGGTGCGGGGCCCAAGGAGAACATGCAGGTGACCACATCTGCATAACCCCTATCAAGGAGATAACAGACAGCACATGCTGAGGAGAGAGGCAGCACGCCTCTAAACTAAAAGGAGCCCTCTTGCCAAAAATATTAAACCCATACAAGCTACATGGGGACACTCTCACATATAAATAGCCTTCCAAGACCACAGGAGATCACTGTTTCTCCTAAACTCACAGCATAAGAGAAATATAAGTAAAATGAAGAAGCAGAGGAACCACTTCCAGTTAAAAGACCAAGAGAATTCCCCTGAATGAACAATGAAACAGACCTCTTCAGTCTAATAGACACTGAGTTCAAAAAGGAGGTAATGAAAATACTGGAGGAATTAAGAAAGACTGTCAACAGAAATGCAGATTACTATTAAAAGGACCTAGAAACTTTAAGGAGGAGCCAAGAAAAATTAGAAAACTCATTTTCAGAGATGAAAGCTGAGCTAAAGGCAATGTTAGCAGAATGGATATTGCAGAAAACAAATAAGTGATCTGGAAAATAGAATAATGAAAACCACCCAATCAGAACAGCAGAAAGAAAGCCAAAAATAAAAAATAAATGAAATGAAAGCAGTATAAGAGACCTATGGAATAACATAACGTGTGCCAATCTATGCATAATAGGGATCCCAGAAGGAGAAGAAAGAGAAAAGGGGATTGAAAATGTATTTGAAGAAATTATGGCTGAAAACTTCCCAAAGGTAAGAAGCAAATAGATATCTAGGTACAGGAAACACAGAGAATTCCAAACAAGATGAACACAAACAGACCTACACCAAGAAATATTATAATCAAAATGACAAAAGTTGAAGAGGGGATTCTAAAAGCAGAAACAGAAAAACAAATGGTTTATTACAAGGGAACCCCCATAATGCTATCAGCTGATTTCTCTAAAGAAACATTGCAGGCCAGAAGGGAGTGGCAAGATATATTCAAAGTCCTGAAAGGGAAAAATCTTCAACCTAGGATAACCTACCCAGCAATATTATCATTTAGAAGAGAAGGAGAGAAAAAGAATTTCTCAGACAAGCAAAAACTAAAAGAATATAGCAATACTAAATTTATCCTAAAGGAAATATTGAAAGGTCTTCTCTAAGTAGAAAAGTAGTAAGAATCTATAGAAAAAGAAAATCACAACTGGAAAGTAAATCACTTAAATAAGCCAGTATACTGATCAAAAGGAAAAAAATCTATTTTTGCAAGCAATGATAAACATAAGGAAGAGCAAAAGGATAAATATAAAGATGTAAAAGAGGACATCATAATCATAAAATGTCAGGGAAGAGTAAGAAAGTGTAGATTCTTTTTTTTTTTTTTTAGAATGTGTTTGAACCTATATTACTATTAGTCCAAAGCAAGCAGATATAGAAAGGGGTTAACAAACTTGAAAAACAGCATAACCACAAATCAAAAACATACAATAGATTCACAAAAACCAAAAAGAACACAAGGATAAAATAAAAGAAAACCATCAAACCACAAAAAGAAAAAGAAATGAACAAAGAAGAAACATAGACTCAACTGGAAAACAAGGTTTAAAATGGCAATAATTCATCAATAATAACCTTAAATATCAATGGACTAAATGCTCCAATCAAAAGACATAGATTGTGGGTATATCCAGAGAAAACCATAATTTGAAAAAATACATACACCCCAATATTCATTGCAGCACTATACAAAGCCAAGACACGGAGCAACCTACATGTCCATCGAAAGATGAATGCATAAAGAAGATGTGAGATATATATATATGTGTATATATATATATATATATATATATATATATATATATATAAATATACACACACACATACATACACACACACACACACAATGGAATATTACTCAGCCATAAAAAACAATGAAATAATACCATTTGCAGTAACATGGATAAACCTAAAGATTATCATACTAAGTGAAGTAAGTCAGACAGAGAAAGACAAATATCATATGATATTACTTATATGTGGAATCTAAAAATATGATACAAATGAACTTATTTACAAAACAGAAACAGACTCACAGACTTTAAAAATGAACTTATGGTGGGGAAAGTTGGGGAGAGGGATAAATTAAAGAGTTTGGGATTAACATATACACACTACTATACATAAATAGATAATCAACAAGGACCTACTATATAGCACAGGGAACTCTACTAAATAATCTGCAATAACCTATAAGGGAAAAGAGTCTGAAAAAGAATGGATATATGTTTATGTATAATTGAATCACATTGCTATACACCTGAAACTAACACAACATTGTAAATCAGCTATACTCTAATATAAAATAAAAATTAAATTAAAAAAAGACACAGAGTGGCAGACTGAATAAAAAAACAGAGCCTAAAATATGCTGCCTATAAGGGACCCACTTTCAGGCAAAGGACACACATAGTTTGAAAGTGAGGGGATTGAAAAAGAAACAGAAATGCAAACAGAAATGACAAGAAAGCAGGGGGTTGCAAAACTCAAATCAGACAAAATTGACTTTAAAACAAAGGTCATAAAGAAAAATAAAGAAGAAAACCATATAATGATAAAGGGATCAATACAAGAAGAGGATTTGACATTCATCAAAATATATGCACCTAATATAGGAGCACCCAAATACATAAAACAAATACTAACAGACATAAAGGGAGAAATTGACAGGAATACAATAATAGTAGGAGACTTTGATACCCCAGTCACATCAATGGACAGATCTTTTATACAGAAAATCTTCCTCAAAAAACAACAACAACAACAACAAAATTCTCAAATAAATAACCTAACCTACCACATAAAAGAACTAGGAAAAGAACAACAAAAAACACCTTAAACTCAGCAGAAGGAAGGAAATAATAAAGATCAGAGAGGAAATAAGTAAAATAGAGACTCAAAAAAAAAATAAGTCAATAAAAGCAAAAACTGTTTCTTTGAAAGGGTGAACAAAATTGACAAAACTCTGGTTAGGCTCACGAAGAAGAAAAGATAGAGAATCCAAATAAACAAAATAAGAAACAAAAAAGGAGAAATATTAACCAATACTGCAGAAAAACACCATAATAGAATACTCTGAACAATTACATGGCAACAAATTCGACAACCTAGAAGTGGACAAGTTTGTAGAAACATAGAGCCCACGAAAATTGAATCAAGAAGAAATACGTTGTTGGAGGGGAACAATCAAGTTGGCAGAGTAGTAGGACATGAAGCTCACCTTCTCTCACAGATACATCAAAAATACATCTACATATGGAATGATTCTCACAGAATATCTACTGAACGCTTGCAGAACACCTCAGACTGCTGAAGTGGCAAGAGAATCTCCATGTAACCAGGTAGGAGAAAAGAAAAATGAAAAAAAAAGCAAGAAGGGAATTGGGACTGGACCTGTACCACTGAGAGGGAACTGTGAAAGATGAAAGGTTCCTGCACCCTGGGAAGATACCTCACTGGCAGGGAGACTGGCTGTGACAGGAGGGGAACTTCAGAGGCTTGGAGGATAGCACAGCAGCCAGTATGCAGCAGCCAGAGCAGAGGGAGAACTGCACAGATGGCCAGTGTCGCTGTCCTGCACTACCCAGCCTGACATTCACATCCCCAGTGCTGGTGGGGGCTGGGGACTGGAACTCGGGCTTCGGAGGGCAAAACCAAGGAGAAGAACGGCGTTGGTGGTGTGGAGAAAGAATGAGGGGGACTGGAATCCAGTGCAACTGTGGCTTGGGGTATACTTGGAGGAGGCCTGGGCTACCTTAGATGGCCAGTCACCATTGTTTGGGGTGTGCATGAGGGGAGGGGTGGGAACCAAATCATAGCCTTCTTCCCTATGGGTGTGCTTGTGGAGGTAAGGACACTGCCTGCACGGGCTCCAGGGGTGGTCGCAAGTCACCACTGCCTCCCTCCTGGACCCTAGGAGTGGTCGCTGGCCACTGCCACAACCTGCCCAGAACCAGGAGTGGATGTGGGCCCCCAACACCTCACGTCTGGACCCAAGGAGTGGTCTCAGGCCTCTGATGCCACCCACTTGGACCCCAGGACTGGTGACGGCCCACCACCGCCTCCCTCCTGGACCCCAGGAATGGTCACAGGCCCCACCGCAGACTGCCCAAACTCCAGGAGTGGTTGTGAGCAGCCTCCAGTCCCATCTCATAACCTGGAGGCATGCCTGAGCCACCACTGCCAAGAACCCCAGGACTGGGCACCAGCCGTCTCATCTGCACATCCACTATGAAGGGGATAACCACCAGCACACGCTGAGGAAAGAGCTAACAGGCACCCATACTTAAAAGAGCCCTTCCACCAAATATATTAAACCCACACAAGCTACTCAGGGACGATCCTACATATAAATAGCCCTCCAAAGCCACAGTAGATAACTGTTTCTCCTAAAAACTCACAGAGTAAGAGAAGTATAAGTAAAATGAAGAAGCAGAGGAAACACTCCCAGTTAAAAGATCAAGAGCATTCCCCTGAATGAACAAACAATGAAGCAGACCTCTTCAGTCTAATGCACACTGATTTCAAAACGGAGATAATGAAAATACTGAAGGAATTAAGAAAAACTATCGATATAAATGCAGAGGACTGTAAAAAGGAAGTAGAAAATATAAAGAGGAACCAAGAAAAACTGGAAAACTCATTGCTGAGATGAAAACTGAGCTAAAGGCAATCAACAGCAGAATGAATATTGCAGAAGAATGAATAAGTGAACTGAAGATAGAATAACGGGGCTTCCCTGGTGGCGCAGTGGTTGGGAGTCCGCCTGCCGATGCAGGGGGCACGGGTTCGAGTCCTGGTCTGGGAGGATCCCACATGCCATGGAGCAGCTGGGCCCATGAGCCACAACTGCTGAGCCTGCGTGTCTGGAGCCTGTGCTCCGCAACAAGAGAGGCCGTGATGGTGAGAGGCCCGTGCACTGTGATGAAGAGTGGCCCCTGCTTGCCGCAACTACAGAGGGCCCTCGCACAGAAACGAAGACCCAATGCAGCCAAAAATAAATAAATAAATAAATAAATAAATTTTAAAAAGAAAAGATGACTACTATCTTAAAAAAAAAAAAAGATAGAATAACGGAAATCACTCAATCGTGACAGCAGACAGAAAGCCAAATTAAAAAATTAAATGAAAGTAATATAAGAGATCTACCAGATAATATAAAGTGTGCCAATCTACACATAATAGGGATTCCAGAAGGGGAAGAAAGACAAAAGGGGATCAAAAATGTATTTGAAGAAATTATGGCTGAAAACATCTCAAACCTAAAGATGGAAACAGAGATCCAGGTACCAGAAGCACAGAGGGTCTCAAACAAGATAAATCTAAACAGACCTACACCCAGATATATTATAATTAAAGTGGCAAAAGTTAAAGATAAAGAGAGGGTTCTAAAGGAAGCAAGAGAAAAACAGAGTTAATTACAAGGGAAACCCCATAAGGCTATCAGCTGGTTTTTCAACAGAAACGTTGCAGGCCAGAAGGGAGTGGTGAGATATATTCAAAGTCCTGAAAGGGAAAACCTGCAACCTAGGATACTCTAAGCAGCAAGATTATCAATTAGAATAGAAGGAGAGATAAAGAATTTCTCAGATAAGCAAAAACTAAAAGAATGTAGCAATCCTAAACCTCTCCAAAAGGAAATATTGAAAGGTCTTCTCTAAATAGAAAAGAAGTAAGAATCTGTAGGAAACAGGAAATCACAATTGGAAAATAAATCACTTAAATGAGCCAGTAACCACAATGAACAGCAAAAGGATGAACATGTAAAATAGGACATCAAAATCATAACAGGTGGGAGAGGAGAGTAAGAAAATGTAGATTTTTTTTCCCGACAATACGTTTCTGCCAATATGACTACCAGTTTAAGGCAAGGAGATATAGAAAGGGGTTAACATACTTGAAAAACAGGGTAACCACAAATCAAAACGTACAATAGATTCACAAAAATGAAAAATGAGAGAAAAGAAGTATAATATGAAAGAAAATAATCAAACCACAAAAGGAAAAACAAAAAGAAAAAGAAAGGGACAAAGAATAAATATAAAATCAACAGGAAAACAAGGTATAAAATGGCAATAAATGCATATCTATCAATAATTACCTTAAATGTCAATGGACCAAATGTGCCAATCAAAAGACACAGAGTGGCAGATTGGATTAAAAGAACAAAAGATTACAATAGGCTGCCTACAACAGACCCACTTTACGGCAAAGGACACACATAGACTGAAAGTGAGGGAATGGAAAAAGATACTTCATGAAAATGGAAATGACAAGAAAGCAGGGTTGCAATACTCATATCAGACAAAATTGACTTTAAAACAAAGGCCATAAAGAAAGATGAAGAAGGAAACTATATGATAAAAGGAACAATACGAGAAGATACATGTAAACATATATGCACCTAATACAACAGCACCTAAAGACATAAAACAAATACTAACAGACATAAAGGGAGAAATTGACAGGAATACAATAATAGTAGGAGACTTTAACACCCCATGCACATCAATGGACAGATCTTCCAGACAGAGATTCAATAAAGCAGCAGAGATACTAAATTATATAATAGAACAGTTAGACTTAATTGATATTTTCAGGACATTACATCCAAAAAACAAGAATACACATTCTTTCAAGTGCACATGGGACATTCACTAGGATTGACCATATCATACACTTGGGCGCAAAATAAGCCTCAACAAATTTAAGATTATCAAAATTATCTCAAGCATTTTTTCTGACCACAACAGCATGAAACTAGAAATTAACCACAGAAAAAGAAATGAAAAAAAATGATTACATGGAGACTAAACAACATGCTACTAAAAAGTCAATGCATCAACAATGAAATCAAAGAGAAAATTAAAAACTACCTTGAGACAAATGACAATGAAAATACAGTCATGCAAAATCTATGGGAAGCAGCAAAAGCAGTTCTTACAGGGAAGTGCATAGTGATACAGGCCTTCCTCAACAATGACAACAACAACAACAACAAAAAAAAACAAGAAAAATCTTAAACAAACAACCTAACCTAAAACTTAAAAGAATGGGAAAAAGAGCAAACAAACCTAAATTCAGAAGAAAGAAAGAAATAATAAAGATAAAAGAGGAAATACATAAAGTAGAGATAAAAAAAATAGAGAAAAAATCAGTAAAACCAAGAGCTGGTTCTTTGAAAGGATAAACGGGATTGACAAATCTCTGGCCAGGCTCATGAAGAAGTAAAGAGAGAGAACCGAAATAAAAAAGGAGACATAGCAACTGATATTGCACAAATACAAAACACACACACACACACACACACAGACACGCACACCATAAGGGAATACTATGAACAATTATATGTCAAAAATTCGACAACCTAAGAGAAAAGGACGTTTCTAGAAACATACAGCCTACCAAAATTGAATCAGAAGAAATAATTTGAAGAAATGGATACTAGAAGTGAAGTAGAAGCTATAATTTAAAAACTCCCTACAAACAAAAATCCAAGATCAGATGGCTTCACAGGTGAATTCTACCAAATATACAAAGGAGAACTTATACTGATCCTTCTCAAACTCTTCCAAAATATTGAAGAGGAGGGAACACTCCAAAGGACATTCAATGAAGCCACCATCACCCCCAATACAAAAACTAGACAAAGATACAACCAAAAAAGAAAATAACAAGCCAATATCTTTGATAAATATAGATGCAAAAATTCTCAATAAAATATAGCAAACCAAATCCAACAGCACATAAAAAAGATCATATGCCATGACCAAGTGAGATTCATCCAAAGTTCACAAGGATGGTTCAACATATGCAAATCAAAGAATGTGATGCACCACATCAACGAAAGAAAAACAAAAACCACATGATCATCTCAATAGATGCAGAAAAAGCATTTGACAAAATTCAACATCCATGCATGATAAAAACTCTTAACAAAGTGGGTATAGAGGGAACATACCTCAACATAATAAAATCTATTTATGACAAACCCACAGCCAATATAATACTCAATGGTGAAAAGCTGAAAGCCTTCCTGCTAAGAGCTGGAACAAGACAAGTATGCCCACTATCACAATTTCTATTCAACATAGTATTAGAAGTCCTAGTCAAATCAATCAGAAAAGAAAAAGAAATAAAACATACCCAAATTGGAAGAGAAGAGGTAAAATTGTCATTATATGCAAATGACATGATATTATATGTAGAAACCCTAAAGATTTCACACAAAAACTACTAGAACTGATAAATTAATACAGCAAGGTAGCAGTATACAAATTTACATACAGAAATATGTTGCCTTTCTTTAACAATGAAATATCAGAAAGGGGAGGTAAAAAAAGAATATCTTTTAAAATTGCACCAAAAAAATAAAATAATTAGGAATAAACCACACCAAGGAGGTGAAAGACTTATATGTTGAGAACTATAAAACATTAATAAGGGAAATTAATCATGATTCAAAGAAATAGAATGATATCCCATGCTCTTGGATTGGAAGAATTAATATTGTTAAAATGACCATATTATCCAAATCAATTGGCAGATTTAATGCAATCCCTATCAAATTACCCATGGCATTTTCCCAGACCTAGAACAAATAATCCTAAAATTCATATGGAACCCTAAAAAAAAAGACAGAATTGCTAAAGCAATCCTGAGGAAAAAGAACAAAGCTGGAGGCATAACCCTCCCAGACTTCCGACAATACTCCAAAGCTACAGTAATCAAAACAGCATGGTACTGGCATAAAAACAGATCAATGAATATGGATCAATGAAACAGAACAGAGAGCCCAGAAATAAACCCACATACCTATGGTCAATTAACCTTTGACAAAGGAGGCAAGAATACGCAATGGGGAAAAGACAGTCTCTTCAGCAAGTGGTGCCGGGAAATTTGGACAGCTGCATGTAAAACAGTGATGTTAGAACACACTCTTTCACCATATACAAAAATAAACTCAAAATGGCATGAAGACTTAAATATAAGACAGGACACCATAGAACTCCTAGAAGAGATCATAGGCAAAACATTCTCTGAGATAGATCGTACCAATGTTTTCTTAGGTCAGTCTCCCAAGGCAATAGAAATAAAAACATTAACCAATAAATGGGACCTAATCAAACTTACAAGCTTTTGCAAAGCTAAGGCAACCATAAATGAAACAAAAAGACAACCTACAGACTGGGAGAAAATTTTTGCCAACTATGCAATCGAAAAGGGCTTAATTTCCAAAACATACAAACAGCTCATACAACTCCACAACAAAAAAATAAAAACCCAATCAAAAAGAGGCAGAAGACCTAAATAGACATTTCTCCACAGAAGACATACAGATGGCCAACAGGCACGTGAAAAGAAACTCAATATCACTATTAGAGAAATTAAAATCATAACTACAATTTGGTACCACCTCACACCAGTCAGGATGGCCATTATTAAAAAGTCTACAAATAACAAATGCTGGAGAGGGTGTGGAGAAAAGGGAACCCCCTATTCTATTGGTGGGAATGTAAGTTGGTGTATCCACTATGAAAAACACTATAGAGGTTCCTCAAAAAACTAAAAATAGAATTATCATATGATCCAGAAATCCCTCTCCTGGACATATACCCACACAAAACTATAATTCAAAAAGATACATGCACCCCTATGTTCATAGCAGAACTATTCACATAGCTAAGACATGGAAACATCCTAAATGTCCATCAACAGACAAATTGATAAAGATGTGGTACATGTATACAATGGAATACTCCTCAGCCATAAAAAGAACGAAATAATACCATTTGCAGCAAAATGAATGCAACTAGAGATTATCATACTAACTGAAGTAAATCAGAAAGAGAAAGACTGAAACCATATGATATCACTTATATGTGGAAACTAAAATATGATACAAATGAACCTTTATATGAAACAGAAACAGACTCACAGACACAGAAAACAGACTTGTGGTTGGTTGCCAAAGGGAAGTGAGGGGGGGATGGACTGGGAGTTTGGCATTAGTAGATGCAAACTATTACATGTAGAATGCATGGACTAAAAAGTCCTACTGTATAGCACAGGGAACTATATTCAAAATCCTGGGATAAACCATAATGGAAAAGAATATATAAAAGGATGCATATATATGTATAACTGAGTCACTTTGCTGTACAGCAGCAATTAACACAACATTATAAGTCAACTATAATTTTAAAAAATTAAAAAAAAAAAAACAAGGAGGCTGGAGGTCAAGATGACCAAGTATTAGAAAGATGTGGGCTCACCCCTTCTTACGGAAACACCAAAATCACAACTAACTGCTGAACAACCATCGACAGAAAAATGCTGGAACCTACCCAAAAAGAAACCCTACAACCAAAGACAAAAAAGAAGCCACAACTAGATGGTAAGAAAGGCGCAGTTGTGACGAAATCAAATCCCACACCTGCCAGGTAGGTGAACCACAGATTGGAGAGCAATTGTACCACAGAGGCCCTCCCACAGGAGTAAGAGTCCTGAGCCCAACATCAGGCTTCCCAGCCTGGGGGTCTGGCTATGGGAGGAGGAGCCACCAGAGAATGTGGCTTTGAAAGCCAGTGGGGTTTGATAGCAAGAAATTCATGGGAGTAGGGGGAAACAGAGACTCCACTCTCAGAGGGCACAACAAGGTCCCATGTGAAACAGAAGCCAGGGAGAAAAAAGCATTGACACCATAAAAGACAGCCAGACCTTCCTGCCAGTAATGGAGGGTCTCCTGTGGAGGCAGGGGTGGCTGTGGCTCACTGCAGGGACAAAGACACTGGCAGTGGCAGTTCTGGGGAGTACTCATTGGCATGACCCCTTCTGGAGGCCACCATTAGCCCCACCCAACAGCCTGTAGGCTCCAGTGCTGGGACAACTCAGGCCAAACAGCCAACAGGGTGGGAACACAGCAGCCCCGCCCATCAGCAGACAGGCTGCTCAAAGTTTTCCTGAACACAGCTTTGTGCACCAGAGGGACAAGACCCAGCTCCACCCACCAGGAGAGTCACTTCCATCAGGAAGCCTGCACACACCTCTTAGACAGCCTCATCCACCAGACAGCAGACAGCAGAAGCAAGAAGAACTACAGTCCTGCAGTCTGTGAAATGGAAACCACAATCACAGAAAGTAAGACAAAATGAGAAGGCATGGGAATATGTCCCAGATGAAGGAAAAAGATAAAACCCCAGAAGAACAACTAAGTGAAGTGGAGATAGGCTACCTGCTGGAGAAAGAGTTCAGAATAATGATAGTGAATATGACCCAAGACCTCGGAAAAAGAATGGAGGCAAGGATCGAGAAGATGCAAAAAATGTTTAACAAAAACGTAGAAGAACTAAAGAACAAACCAACAGAGATGAACAACACAATAACTGAAATGAAAAATACACTAGAAGGAATCAATAGCAGCATAACTGAAGCAGAACGATAAGTGAGCTGGAAGACAGAATGGTGGGACTCACTGCTGTGGAACAGAATAAAGAAAAAAGAATGAAAAGAAATGAGGACAGTCTAAGAGACCTCTGGGACAACATTAAATGCACAAATATTCACATTATAGGGGCCCCAAAAGTTGAAGAGAGAGAGAAAGGAACTGAGGAAATATTTGAAGAGATAATAGCAGAAAAATTCCCTGACATGGGAAAGGAAACAGTCACCCAAGTCCAGGAAGCACAGAGAGTCCCAGGCAGGATAAAGCCAAGGAGGAACACACTGAGACACATAGCAGTTGAATTGACAAAAATTAAAGACAAATAAAAAATACAAAAAGCAATAAGGGAAAAGCAACAAATAACATACAAGGGAACTCCCATAACGTTATCAGCTGATTACCTGCAGAAGCTCTGAAGGCCAGAAGAGAGTGGTACAATATATTTAAAGTGATGAAAGGGAAGAACCTACAACCAAGAATACTCTACCCAGCAAGGCTCTCATTCAGATTCAGTGGAGAAAGCAAAAGTTTTACAGACAAGCAAAAGCTAAGAGAATTCAGCAACACCAGACCAGATTTGCAACACATGCTAAAGGAACTTCTTAAAGCAGAAAAGAAAAAGCCACAACTAGAAACGGGAAAATTATGAATGGAAAAGCTCACCAGTAAAGGCAAACCTACACTAAAGGTAGGAAATCATCCACACACAAATATGATATTAAAACCAGCAACCGTGAGAAGAGGAGGGGACAAAGGCAGGATATTAGAAATTCATTTGAAATGAAAAGACTAGCAACTTTAAAAATCTTGTTTATACATAGACTGCTGTATCAAAACGTCATGGTAACTGCAAATCAAAAATCCACAATAGATACACATACAAAAAAGAAAAAGCAATCCAAATACAACATTAAAGTTAGTCATCAAATCACAAGAGAAGAGAACAAAAGAGGAAGGGAAGAAAAGATCTACAATAACAAATCCAAAACAATTACTGAAATGGCAATAAGAACAAACATATTGATAATTACCTTAAATGTAAACAGATTAAATGCTCCAACCAAAAGACACAGACTGGATGAATGGATACAAAAACAATACCCATACATATGCTGTCTACAAGAGACCCACTTCAGATCTAGGGACACATACAGACTGAAAATGAGAGGATGGAAAAAGGAATTCCATACAAATGGGAATCAAAAGAAAGCTGGAGTGGCAATACTCATATCAGACAAAATAGACTTAAAAATGAAGACTGTTACAAGAGACAAAGACAGACACTACATTATGATCAAGGGATCAATCCAAGGAAAAGATACAACATTTGTAAATATATATACATCCAACATAAGAGCACCTCAATATATAAGGCAAAAACTAACAGCCATAAAAGGAGAAATCAACGGTAACACAATAAAAGTGTGGTATTATTTACTACTCTTTTTTTTTTTAATTTAATTAATTAATTTATTTATTTATGGCTGTGTTGGTCTTCATTTCTGTGTGAGGGCTTTCTCTAATTGTGGCAAGTGGGGGCCACTCTTCATCGCGGTGTGCATGCCTCTCGCTATGGCGGCCTCTCTTGTTGCGGAGCACAGGCTCCAGACGCGCAGGCTCAGTAATTGTGGCTCACGGGCCCAGTTCCTCCGTGGCATGTGGGATCTTCCCAGACCAGGGCTCGAACCCGTGTCCCTTGCATTAGCAGGCAGATTCTCAACCACTGCACCACCAGGGAAGCCCTGTGGTATTATTTAAAACCCCACTTTTATCAATGGACAGATCATCTAGACAGAAAATCAATAAGGAAACACAGGCCTTAAATGACACATTAGACGAGATGGACTTAACTGAATCTCATAGAGCTTTCCATCCAAAAGCAGCAGAATACACATTCTTCTCAAGTTCACATGGAACATTCTTCAGTATTGATCACATGCTGGGCTACAAAGCAAGCTTTGGTAAATTAAAAAAAAGAAATGCAATCATATCAAGTATCTTTTCTCTCCACAATGCTATGAGATTAGAAATCAACTAAAAGAAAACTAAAAACACAAACAAATGGAGGCTAAACAATATGCTACTAAACATCCAATGGATCACTGAAGAAATCAAGGAGGAAATTAAAAAATACCTAGAGACAAATGAAAACAAAAGCACAATGATCCAAAACCTAATGAATGCAGCAGAAGCAGTTCTAAGAGGGAAGTTTATAGCAAGAAAAGTTCACCTCAGGAAACAAGAAAAATCTCAAATAAACAACCTAACCTTACATCTAAAGCAACTAGGGAAAGAAGAACAAACAAAATTCAAAGTTAGTAGAAGGAAAGAAATCATAAAGATCAGAGAAGAAATAAATGAAATAGAAATGAAGAAAACTATAGAAAAGATCATTGAATCTAAAAGCTGGTTAGTATGTCATAGTAATGACATAAACTATATAAACTGTTCAGTACTTATTTTCTTTCTTGTATAATACTCTGCTCAAGATTCAAAGAAATGTTTGTTTTATATAAGCTTTTGGGAAGTTTATATAAACTTCCCAAAAACAGTCCTCAAGAAGTATGCTAGGGGAACAGAGAGAGAGATAGAAAGAGAGATAGAGAGAGAGAGAGATATTGCAGGGTGGTGGAAGGAGGGAGAAGGCCCTCTGTTCAAATAGAATATTGAGAATTGTATTCCTATATAAAATTTAATATGAAATGTAATAGAAATCATTCTCTTTAGATCAATATGGCTGTTACATTCTAACAACCATATTGTTTAACAATGCAGGTTCAAAGAGGTTGTTTTTTTTTCCATGTGGAAAATGTATTAAGCACAGCACTAAGCTGATGCCAGGGCTTATTTTGAGCAGCAAATTCTACAGAGTTAGCTGCTTGAAGATATTTTTAATAACATAAAAACAGGTAACCTTTGAGTAATCCATTATAGCTCACTTTTATGTGCTTCCTTTTCATTTTTTCCCCTGTAGCATCTGGGCAAATAAATCATCTTCTTTCTTTATTTCCTTGTTTCTTCTTTTAATTCTTTTTTCTCTTTCTTCCTTTCTTCCTTTCTTTCTTTCTTTCTTTCTTCCTTTCTTCCTTCCTTCCTTCCTCTTTCTTTTTCTTTCTTTCTTTCTTTCTTTCTTTCTTTCTTTCTTTCTTTTCTTTTCTTTCTTTCTTCCCTTCTTCTTTAATTATAAATTTGAAATTTCCCCTTAGTTTTAAAGTTATAATAACATTTTGGTCCAGATTCTGACTGTGTCTTCAGTTCTATTGATTTTAGGATTAATTTGTTTTAAAACTTACAGGGAAATTAGAACTTATTTAGTCCTGATGTCATTTTTATAAATTTTTATAAATGTGGAAAAATTCTCAGGGTGGTATCTGAACCTGGTAGCTAATGGTAGGTTAAGAATTAGGTCTCTGGTCTCCTGGTAGTGTTCTAATTTATATGTGTGTATATATATACATACACACACACACACACACACAGACACACACACTTTGAAAGGCTAATTGTGTCAGTGAGCATAAATCAATGTCATCCTCCTATTTCTGGAAGTCAGCCAATCAAGAAAGTATACACTCCAATAAGCACACCTTAGAATACCAAATAATGCCAACTTAATTTTACCTCTAAAAGTCTACCACTCACTGATCTACATGCTTACCAAAAAACTAAAATCAGCAGTCTGCACTGGTTGGAATACTGTGATTGAGCTGCATACAACCGTATATAGCAAGAACATGACTTATAATAGTAAGTTATAAAGTCTGCTTTATCTTTTCATTTAAGATATTAAGCTATGATCTCAACAGTTTTTGAGAATTCTGGAAGTGGTATTGAAATTTTGCAAAGACTCCCAAGTTTGGATCTTTGAAAGGACTCATAAGACTTACAAGACATACTCACAAAAGCCTTTTATTTGAAGGCAGAGGATATTGCACTTCAAAATAAGTAGAGTGCAGGAAAACATTGGGGGTCCTAGATACAGCCCACAAGCAAGCTCCCCAGGGTCCTCATAAATATATGAACTCTCCTATATTTCCAAATTGAATCTCTGATATCTACCTGTAGAATTTTAGTTTTTGGAAGAGGTCAAAGCAGAAATTTCTGGCACAGTTTTCATGTCATTTTGGTCATGTAACCAAGCCAGAATATCTAGCCAGTTAGGTCAGTTGAAAACCATCATTTAAAAAAAATTCTCTTTGGGAGGAGAGGAGATCATGATGGCAGAGTAAAGGGACATGAAGCTCACCTCCTCCCACAAGTACATCAAAAATACATCTACATGTGAAAAAATTCTCACCAAATACCTACTGAAAACATGTAGAAAACCTCATACAACCAAAGCTGCAAGAAAGATCCCCATATAACTGGGTAGGATGAAGGGAAAAGGAAGAAGAAGAGGAAGAGGGACAGGACATGCACCCCTGAGAGGCATCTTGAAAGAGGAAATATTCCTTCAACTTGAGAACAACCTTCACTGGCTGGGAGGTCTGCTGGGACAGATAGGGAGCTTCATAGGCTCAAGAAGAGAGTGTGGAAGCTGGTGTACAGCCCTGCAGGGTAGAAAGAGACCAATACAGATGATTCTGGCCATGTGGCCACTCTTCCCAGCCCTAGACATACGCCTGCTGCTGTGTGAATCAACTGAGTGCTGAAACTCAAGCTTTAACAGACAGACCTGGAGAGAGAGCTCAGTTTGGCTGCACAGAGACAGCTCAAAAGGCCTGGAGTGTGGCCCAGGCCACAATTGGGGATGCACATAGGACAGAGTATGCATCTGTCATGGCAGCCCCATTGTCAACACAGGAAGGTAGGGCTGTGGATCCTCAACAGCAGCCTCATTATCAGCATGCTCACAGCAGTGTGCACCTCTGCCCACAATGGGTTTTGCTAAATTTGTGGGTGCACACATGCGGAAGCAGGGATGAAACCTGAGCTTATTCCAGGGGTGTAGCTTTGGCATGTTTTCGTGCTGGTGCCTTTGTTATTGCATATGCATACCTAAGGGACTTCTGAGACGATTACCACTGCTCCCAAAATGGAGGCAGCCCCCAAAGGCAGTGTGAGCAATGGTGATCTTTGTGGACACACAAACTGGGTGAGAAGTGGCATCACAGATTTGCACTTCTGGTCGACAACTCCTGGGGAAGAACACACAGTGGCAAATTTCCCAGATGAAGCATTAACTCACACTGCAGCTTAGAAACGGATATGGGGGCTTCTACAACAACTGAGGAGCAGACCCTGTCCCTGACAGGCTTGTGACAACCACAGAGCAAAGAGGAGGCCCTGTCCGATATACAGGCTCTGCACACCACAACACCAAACACACACCCTATCAAGGGGACAAGGGCTAGCCTACCCTGAGGAAAGATGTGGTAAGCATCCATACCAAAAACAGCCCTCTCACCAAAAATTTTGGAGTCGTAGAGTCTACACAGTGTTGTTACCACATAAAAATAGCCCTTCAAGACCACAGCAGACAACTGTTTCTCCTACATTCATAGAGTCAGAGAAATATAAGTAAAATGAAAAAGCAGAGGAACTACTCCCAATTAAAAGAACAAGAGAAATACCCTGAAAGGAAAAACAAAGAAACAAACTTCTCCAGTATACCAGACCCCAAGTTCAAAAAGAAGGTAACAAAAATTTTGAAAGAATTAAGAAAGACTATTGATAGAAAGACAGATCATAGTAAGAAAGAACTAAAAATTATAAAGAGGAGTCAATCAAAATTAGACAACTAAATGGCCAAGATGAAAACCAAGCTAAAGGCAATAAATAGCAAACGAAATAATGTAGAACAAATAAGTAATCTGGAAGATAGAATAATGGAAATCACAAAATTAGAACAACAGACACAAATACAAATTTAAAAAAATGAAAGCAACATACAAGATATATGGGATAATATAAAGATTGCCAACCTATGCATAATAGGAATCCCATAAGGAGAAGAAAAAGAAAAGAGGATCAAAAATATATTTGAAGAAATTATGGCTGAAAACTTTCCAAACCTAAAAGGAAACAAACATCCAGGTACAGAAAACACAGAAGGTCCCAAACAAGATGAACCCAAACAGACCTATGCCAAGGCATATCATAATTAAAATGGCAAAAATTGGGCTTCCCTCGTGGCGCAGTGGTTGAGAGTCTGCCTGTCAGTGCAGGGGACACGGGTTCGAGCCCTGGTCTGGGAAGATCCCACATGCCGGGGAGCGGCTGGGCCCGTGAGCCACAATTGCTGAGCCTGCGCGTCTGGAGCCTGTGCTCCACAACAGGAGAGGCCGTGATAGTGAGAGGCCTGCGCACCGCGATGAGGAGTGGCCCCCACTTGCCGCAACTAGAGAAGGCCCTCGCGCAGAAACGAAGACCCAACACAGCCATAAATAAATTAAAAAAAAAAAAAAAAAAGGCAAAAATTAAAGATAGAGAGAGAATTCTAAAGGCAGCAAGAGAAAAACAGAGTCAGTTACAAGGGAACCCCCATGAGGCTATCAGCTGATTTCTTTACAGAAACATTGACTATATCTTGCCACCCCCTATGGTCTGTGAAGTTCTGAAATGGAAAAACCTGCAACCTA
This sequence comes from Balaenoptera acutorostrata, assembly GCF_949987535.1. Classification (NCBI taxonomy): domain Eukaryota; kingdom Metazoa; phylum Chordata; class Mammalia; order Artiodactyla; family Balaenopteridae; genus Balaenoptera; species Balaenoptera acutorostrata. The sequence goes on from NC_080064.1 coordinate 191,313,111, forward strand.
GGATACTCCACTTGCAAGATCATCATTTAGAATAGAAGAAGAGATAAAGAATTTCTCAGACAAGCAAAAACTAAAAGAGTACAGCAATACTAAACTTCTACTAAAATAAATATTGAAAGGTTTTCTCTAAATAGAAAAGAAGAAGAATCTATAGGAAAGGGAAAATCACAATAGGAAAGGTAAATATATACAAGAACTGAAGATCACTTAAGTAAGCCAGTACATAGATTAAGAAACAATCATAAAATTCTGTGAAAGCAATAATAACTACAGTGAACAGCAAAAAGATAAACATGAATATAAAATAGGACATCAAAATCACAAAATGTGGGGGAGGGGAGTAAGAAAATGTATATCTTTTAGAATGTGTTTGAGTTTATATGACTACCAGCCTAAAGCAAGTCAATATACTTAGGGGTAATATACTTGAAAATCAGGGTATCCACAAATCAAAAACATACAACAGATTCACAAAAACCCAAAAGAAAGGAACTCAAGTATAATACAGAAGAAAATCATCAAGCCACAGAAGAAAAAACAAAAAGAAGCAGCAACAAAGAACTACAAAATCAACTAGAAAACGAGGCTTAAAATAGCAATAAATACATACTTATCAATAATTACTTTAAATGTCAATGGAATAAATGCTCCGATCAAAAGACATAGTCACAGATTGGATAATAAAACAAGAACCTACAATATGCTGCCTACAGGAGACCCACTTTAAGGTGAAAGACACATATATATTAAAAGTGAGGGAATGGAAAAAGATATTTCATGCAAATGGAAATGACAAAAATGTCAGGGTAGCAATACTCATAGATAAAATAGACTTTAAAACAAAGGCCATAAAGAAAGACAAAGAAGGACACTATATAATGATAAAAGGATCAATACAAGAAGAGGATATCACACTCATTAACATATATGCTCCAAATATAGGAGTACCTAAATACATAAAACAAATACTAGCATACATAAAGGGAGAAATGGACAGGAATACAATAATAGTAGACTTTAACATCCCACAGACATCAGTGGACAGTTCTTCCAGACAGAAAATCAATAAGGCAACAGAGATTCTGAATGACACAATAGAACAGTTAGATTTAATTGATATCTATAGGACACTAAAAAAAAAAAAGCAGAATAGACGTTTTTTTCAAGCACAAATGGAACATTCTCTAGGAGAGATCATATTCTAGGACACAAAACAATCCTCAACAAATTTAAGAGGATAGAAATTATTTCAAGCATTTTTTCTGACCACTATGGCATGAAACCAGAAATCAACCACAGAAAAATAAATGAAAAAAAAAAAAAGATTACATGGAGACTAAACAACATGCTACTAAAAAACCAATGGGTCAACATGAAATCAAAGAGGAAATTTAAAAAATACCTCAAGACAAATGACAATGAAAACACAACCACACAAAATCTGTGGGATGCAGCAAAAGAAATTCTAAGCAGGAAATTTATAGGGATACAGCCTTCCTCAAAAAAATAAGAAAAATCCCAAATAAACAACCTAATCTACCACCTAAAAGAATTAGAAAAGAGGAGAACAAACAAAGCCTAATATTAGAAGAAGGAAAGAAATAATAAAACTCAGAGAGAAAAAAATAAAATAGAGATTAAAAAACAAAAAGGAAACCTATGGAATATGAGAAAATATTTGCAAACCAAGAGACTGACAAGGGGTTAATTTCCAAAATATACAAACTGCTCATATTGATACAACTCAATATAAAAAATAAATAAATAAACCCTATCAAAAAATGGGCAGAAGACCTGAAGAGATATTTCTCCAAAGAAGACATACAGATGGTCAATAGGCACAAGAAAAAATACTGAACAACACTAATTATTGAAGAAATGCCAATCAAAACTACAATGAGGTATCACCACACACACACAGTCAGAATGGCCATCATCAAAAAGTCTACAAATAATAATTGCTGGAGAGGATGTGAAGAAAAGGGATCCCTACTACACTGTTGGTGTAAATATAATTTGGTGCAGCCACTATGGACACCAGTATGGAAAGTTCCTTAAGAAAACTGAAAATAGTTACCATATGATCCAGAAATCCCACTCCTGGGCATATATCTGGAAAAGACAAAAACTCTAATTTGAAAAGGTATATGTGCCCCAATGTTTATAGCAGCACTATTTACAATAGCCAATACATGGAAGCAGCCTAAGCGTTCATCAATAGATAAGAAGATGTTTTATATATATATATATATATATATATATATATATATATATATATATATATATATATATATATATGGAATATTACTCAGTCATAAAAAAGAATCAAATAATGCCATTTGCAGCAACATGGATGGACCTAGAGATTATCATACGAAGTGAAGTAAGTCAGAGAAAGAAAATTATATATATATAATTTTATTTTATATATTAAAAATTTTTGTGTGGAATCTAAAAATGATAAAATGAGCTTATTTACAAAACAGAAAAAACTCACAGACATAAAAAACAAATTTATGATTACCAAAGAGGAAAGGGGGGGGAGGGATAAATTAGGAGTATGGGATTAACAGATACACACTACCATATATAAAATAGATAAACAATAAGGATTTACTGTAGAGCACAAGGAAGTATATTCAATATCTTATAATAACCTATAATGGAAAAGAATTGAATACAAGAATATTTACATATATAAAGGACATATAACTTTGCTGTACACTTGAATCTAACACAATATTATAAATCAACTGTACCTAATTTTAAAAAATGGATCAAAGACCTAACTGTAAGAGGTAAAGCTATAAAATTAGAAGGAACCCAAGGCATGAAATTTAGTGACCTTGATTTAGGCAAAGCTTTCTTAGACACCTAAATCTCAAGCTACCAAAAATATTAAACTGGATTTCAAAATAATTGTTTTTGGAGGTTATCTGTGGAGTTCTGATTTTAAGCATCACGTCATGAATCCCAGTGCCCTTACTATGCCCAAAAGTAAAAAAAAAAAAAAAAAAAAAATCCCCAAAAGCCAGACATCTAAAAATCTTCAGAGCTTTTCCAGTCTAGCTCTAAATCAATTATATATCTATACACTGTATAAAACACCCTTTGTTGACAGCCTTCTAAAGCTTCCTTGTGCCAAGATGTGCACTCACTAAGTCTCTTGAGCTTAAATGCCATTTTTTTCTCTCACTTTGCCACCAGGTGATTTGTATTCAACAATGATCTAAGCATTAGTAGTGTGACATAGCTTTTGTTGAATTTAGTTTGTTAAGCATAGTACTGCTAACAAAATAGGTCTTTGTATGGTGTCTTTAGACCTATGTCATTGTGTAATATAATTAGGCAAAGACATTTGTATAAAGTAATTAGAGCTTTTGGTTTTAAGGTATACTATGTAGTAAGTAATTTGACTTGGTTATTAGCATAAGGTAATCAGGCCTAAGTTTTTGTATTAAGTGAGTTGATTTTTGGTTTGAAGATGTAATATTTGGTAATAACTAGACTTTGTTTTTTATATAAGGTCATTAGACACTTTGTTTTGGAAACATAAAATCTAGTAAATATTTTTACATTAACCTGCTTATTCTTTTACCACATGCTTTGCTATTGCTATTGCTTATCTATATCGTTGGTTATCAAATTTTACCATAAAAGGCTACATGATAAATATTTTACTTTTTTTTTTGGATACAATTTCTAGTGCACATTCTTCTTTTGTAATTTTTACAAACATTTATAAATGATAAAAACTTCCTTAGGTCATAACCCATATGACCAGTTAAGCTCATTGACCATAGTTCGATGATTACTGTATGTATAAAGACATTTTTCATGTATTTTTCTTTTGTACTTGATTGTCACATTTCAGCTGAATTTAGGAGAGACTTTTCCACAGGTAAAGCAGGGGGCATAGGCCCAAGAAGTCTCCAATCCAAACAGTCTCTGAGAGGTAATTGTTGGAGATCTGCTAGACTGATAAGCAGTTTGAAAAACTACAATTAGCCAAATTATGCCTGTACCCTGCAATGCCTTTAGAAGAACACTTCGTGTAGCATTAATTTGCAAAATCAAAAGTCCTCATCAAAAGTAAATGCAGACGTAGAGAATGGACTTGAGGACACGGGGAGGGGGAAGGGTAAGCTGGGACGGAGTGAGAGAGTGGCATGGACTTATATATACTACAAAATGTAAAATAGATAGCTAGTGGGAAGCAGCAGCATAGCACAGGGAGATCAGCTGGGTGCTTTGTGACCCCCTAGAGGGGTGGGATACGTAGGGTGGGAGGGAGACGCAAGAGGGAGGAGATATGGGGATGTATGTATATGTATAGCTGATTCACTTTGTTATAAAGCAGAAACTAACACACCATTGTAAAGCAATTATACTCTAATAAAGATGTTAAAAAAAAAAAAAAGTAACTTACTGTACAAAGTAGCCAACTTTTGGCCAAGACCATTGCAACTACATTCATCTATATGTCATATACATTTTAAAATTATCAATTTGGTCATACTTTTCCTCTTTACTGATTTAAGTTTACATACTTTTCAATTAGTCTATCTTGTTCATTTCACCAATAATAATAACTTTTCAAAGTCTAGGATTTAATAGATAAAATCATCAACTTAAATATAAATCCAGTTGCCAAGCTATTAATAGTACAACCAATTTAAAAAATGATATAAACCTATCATATACATTAATCTTGCCAATAATAATACATTTTTGTAAGCAATGAATACATTAAGAAAAATTCCTTGCACTAGAATTATTAAGATGCAAGAATGTATGTGTCACAAAAACATCCAGAGAAAATATTCCTACAGCTCCAGCAAAGTTGATTACAACTTTTGTGTGACTGTTGGATTCTTCTTTTGTAGGTATAAATTGGGCTCTTGATGTCAATCTAAGACCAAGGCAAATTGTTCTGTGGGGCTATTAGATGATTCCAAAAATACAACTCCCTCAAATACTCAGGGGAATATGTGTCCTTATGAAACTCCAAAGGGATAAAACTCTTTCTAGTGAAACTGTTAACAAGCGGAACAGACCACCAAAGATGTTCGTTCTGTAAGAGTTGGAGAATTTGAGATACTCCTCAAAAATGTGTCACTCACTGTGGCTGAGGTGTTAAATAGTAATATCCAAACCCTACGTGCTCAATGATCCAAACTAATATCCTTATTTCAAGTATAAATTAAAAAATAGGTTTGTAATGGGTGGGGAAGAGAGGTGGTTGTATATGAAATATTTAAAATATAATAGTCCATGAATCATTGGGACATGTCTTCTGTTAGAGAAAAATTATGCCACATTGTATTACTTGTAATTTTATTATTTTCATAGTGATTTATTGTTTGCATAGCAATTATTTTTTGTCAATACAGGATATGAGCTTAAATTTCAAAAATATGTGTATTTACTCAAATTTCTTATCCAGATAGTCTACATTCACTCAGTATTTTCAACATGAGATAAGGTCGTATATGAGTTAATTTTAAGACCACTGTATCTAATATTAGAAAATGTCTGTGTTTATTATTACCTATTTGCACATATAAGCCTGGCTTTAGTATTTGAAAATATAGACTATAAAAATAATTTTATTTTTTCGCCGTTCTTTTTAATAGAAAGATAGTTATTTTTTTCTTTTGTGAATGTAATACTATACAGAAAATTCTAAGTTTAAATTTAAAACCTAAGTGTACTACAATATGATCTTAACCTTAGATTTTTTAATATCACTTGAAGGTTTAAATTTATAACTTAGATATTTTTTATAAATTTATGTAGATTTTAGAATTTTAATTTATGCACTTTGTAATTATTTAGAACATTAAGTTTCTGGATTCTATGTACTGTTTTAATTGTTATGCTGATTGGCATTATATTTTTAGTGTTTAAACATCATAATTAGATTATGTAAAATTACTGTAAATGGGAATTCATGCTTAAAGAATATTCTATTAAGTTTTTCAGTAGAGGAAGTAAATGTATTGAGGCATGATATAACCTTTCCTTTATAGGTTTCCATTTCAACTAGAATTAATGGTATTCTAATACCAAGGATCTTAAACTCACTCACACATACACAGGTCTTTAAAGAAATAAAGAAATATTCATATTATTCTAAAGATTCATACTGGAAACGTTCATTGACATTTTCTGAAATATGCCTAATTTAATATGTTACAATGCTCTGCCTTTAAAAATGGTCACAGGCAGGATTTCAGAATGGTGATAAGAGGAGCTCAGCAGAACTTCTCCCCAGTGAAACAACCGTTTAGCTGGTAATATTATATGACAAAACCACCAACTATTTAAAGTCTGTGGAAACTTTTCTAAAGGCATGCAGTATATGGAGAAATGTTTATTCAAGAAAAACTACTAACGCTCACTAAGGGTAATGAGAATCTGTGGCATTTGAGCCATGAACTATTTCTCATCTTGACTCCCATCTCAGTGTGATGGAAGCTCTACTCTGGGTGGATATGACCAAGAAGATGGGGTTCCCACTTAAACCAGCTCCAAATCTAGGGCTATTTTTTATCCCAGGAGGAGTAGGACATTAGCATTCTCACCCCCTCCTTAGCGCTTGAGTTTTAGAAGCTGTAATTCAGGCAGCTGTGAAAGAAAGGACAAAGCTTCCCTTCACAAGACAGGTAGATATAGTAAATCTGATTAAATTTATAATAATTACAAAGAATGAATTAGAAAATTTAAATATTAAAATAAAACACCCAGGTCTAGATGGCTTCACAGGTGAATTCTACCATTTAAAACATAATTAATGGTAATCCTTCACAAATCCTTCCATAAAACAGAATAGCCACAAGCAGTCCCCAACTCATTCTATGAGGCCCATATTACCCCACTACCAAAATCAGAAAAAGATGCAGAAGAAATGAGGGGTATAGACCAATATCACTTATGAATATGAACACACTAATGTCCTTAGCAACATACTAGCAAATGTAATCCATCAACATATAACAAAAATTATACATCATGACCAAGTAGGGTTTATACCAGGTATGCAAAGTTGTTTAAACATCAGAAAATCAATTCATTTAATACACTATATTAATAGAATAGAGTGCAAGAAACCCATGATTGGTTATATATCTAAGAAGAAATAGCATTTGACAAAATCCAAAAAGCTTTCATGGAAAGAAAAGAAACAGTCAAAACACTAGAAATATAAGAAAAATCATCAACATTTTAAAAGGCATCTAAGAAAACAATCTAGTATCATCATTAATGGTGAAAGAATGTTTCCCTCTTAAGATCAGGAAAAATCCAAGGATGTCTACTCTCTACTTTCATCCAGCATTCACTGGAGGATCTATCCAGAGCAATTAGACACACACAAAAAAACCATATGAGACACTCAGAATAGAAAAGAAGAAAACAATCTCTATTCACAGAAGACATGATATTCTATATAGCAAATCCTAAGGAAAACACTAAAATACTATAGACTAGTTTACAAAAGTTGTAGGCTAAAAGTCAATAAAACCAATTGTATTTATATAAGGTAGCAATAAATACTCCATAAATGAAATGTGAATAACAATGTACAATAATATTACAAAGAATGAAATACTAGAAATAAAATTAATAGATGAATTGCAAAACTTGTATACTAATAACACAAAACAAGTGCTAAAAGAAATTAAAGATCCATTCCTCCAAAAACAAGGAAGGCATGATTCAGAAGGCAATACTGTGAAGATGATATTACTCTCCAAATTGATCTACAGATTCAACTTAGTCTGTGCAATGTCAGTTGGCTTTTCTTTTTCCAGAAATGCTCTTTACTGAGAAGACTAGAAAATAATTTTTAAAAAGAAACACAAAGTCAGAGGAGTTACAGTCCTGATTACAAAAAGCCACAATAATCAAAACAGGGTAGTCACGGTAATAGGTTTTTTTGGGTTTTTTTTCCAAAAAATGGTGCCGGTACAATTCAATTTCCAAGTGCAAAAGAATGAAGATGGACCTCTACCCCATACCATACATAAGAATTAAATAAAAATGAATCACATTCCTATTTGGTAGAGCTAAAACTATAAAGCCCTTAGAAGAAAACTTTGGGGTATATCTTTGTCATCTTGGATTTTGGGTTAGGCTAGAGAGAGAGACAGAGAGAGAGAGAGGAGGGGGAGAGACAGAGAGAAAAAAAGAAACAAGCAGGATACTTTGAGGACCTAGTCATGGAGTCACACACCATCACTTCTGCTTTCTTCTATTTGTGAAAATGGAGGCATGAAGTCCAACCCACACTTAAGTGGGGGGGAAATAAGTTCTGCTTCTTAAAGGGAGGAGTATCCAAGAATCTGGGGTCAAGTCTTAATACCTCTTCACCTGCATGATCTCCCCAGCTAACTGTCAGATCCTGGGACCAATCTGCAGGGCTGCGAGTCCATTTGGCTCCAGTGCAACCCTTCACTTGTAGCTGGGCCTCTCCATCTGTCCTTGTTGGTCACCAACAGGAGGAGGGTGAGAGGAGAGGAGGGCAAAACTTTCAAGACAGCCTCCTGATGAAAAGGGGAAAAGAGAGTGAAAGAAGGGAAATACTTAAGCCCATGAAATCTCCCTAACTTCTTCTCGTGCTTAACCCAGCTCAACTCTGCCACAGGTGGGTAGACCCTGTTAGGGTCAGGGATCTCTGCCTAGGCAGCTCAAGATGCCCCTTCGTGCAAAGGTGAACAGACAGCTGGGCTCCCTCCCTAGCTAAGTGTATACTAAGCACATAAGCTTCCGGGGTCCGGGGTTCAACTTTATGCTACCACAAAACTAGGAACCACTATGCACCCAACCCTTTGAGTTACAAATGAAACTTTAAAGGCCAAGGGCCTGCTGAACATCCTGGCCCATGTGAAACTCCCAGCAGAGATTTCAACCAACCAAACTAGAGTCTAGAGGAAGGGGCAGAAGCTCTAGGGGAAACCTAGGAGAAATTTCGCAAATGGAGTGATGGAAGTGGGGCGTGAGGTGGGCAAAGCGCCTTGACCTAGAGGCTCTGGCCTCTGCCAGTCAGAGGCCCTCTAGATTCACTCTTTGGCAACCCACACAGATCCTACTGGTGGAGGATTCTCAATTTGGAGAGGGAGCAGCAGGGATATTAGGATATTATGTTTTAAAAATGATATCTTGGTGGCTGTTCAGAGAAGTTGTTGGTAAGGATGATGGTCTTGTATCAACCTCTGTCTCCTTTATTTCTAAAATTGCTTGGGAGTGGCATTTTGGATTCCTATCTCCCTTGGGATTCTGGCCTAGTTAGAGCCCAGAGACTAAAGGCCTCCTTCTGGGCCCCATGAGGGTCTGAGTAAAGTGGAGAGGATATGGTGTTGTCCCCAGGGCAGGCAGGACCCAGAGAGGGCAACAGGGCCACTGTGAGTTGGGGAACTGGTGGCCATTGAGGGTGGCAGTCTTCCTTAAGTAGTCCCACTATTTACTTTTTGGTCAATAATTAGAAAGATTTTTGGAAAAAGAGAACATATGGAATTTGGCCCAAATGAGAAAGGCTCAGGTGACTTACTGGATCAAGTAGGCAAGTCACACAAATGTCAGTCTTCAAGGCAATGAACTGGGCTGGATGGTGCTAGAGGCAGCCCGACCCCAGAAAGCCTTGTTTGTCCTGGGAGAGCCCTGGCCATGCACATGGCCAAAAGCCCTAAGGCTGTGAGCTCCCCAAGCAGCGCCGCTGGCCCGCCCTCCCTGACCAGACTGGGTGGGAAATGGGGATCCGTCAGACCCTGGACAGAGCCTGTGAAGCTGGGGCCAGCTCCTTCCCTGGGAGTAGTTTTCAGTTTTTGAATTATTTTTTCCTCCCTCTCCTGTTGCCTAAACATAGTGACTCCTTTTGGGAGCAGTTGAGACTTTGTGTTCAATGGTGAGATTGCACCCCTTATTGATGTTCAAAAAGTGTTCAACGGGCTCCTGGTGGCAGAGCTGGTTGATACAACCTCATTGGAAAGTGGTTTGGCAGAATCTACCAAAGCGGCACATACTGGATGCCCCAGGAATTCCACTCTTACCCAAGGAAAACAAGTGCTTACATTCACCCAAAGACATGAAGCAGAGTGTTCCCACCACCCATAGATGTGGAGGAGAATGTTCCCAGCAGCTTTCTTCCTAAGACCTGGGACATACACAAACGTCCACAAAAGGTAGAACGGATCAAGGGTGGTATATGCACACAAAGGAAAACTACACTGCAATGAATGTACCAGAGCCCAACTAGCCAGGGCAACATGGATGGATGGGACATATAACCTTGAGAGAAAGAGACCAGACAGAAAGGTGTATACTGCGTAGCTCCATTTACATGAAATCCAGGGACAGGCAAAACCATTCTGGAGGACAGAAATCAGGATGGGGGCTCTCTTGGGTGGGGTGATGACAGGAAGAGGTTAAGAGCCTTCAGGGGTAGGAAATGTAATTTTTTATCTCAGTGGTGGTTACACAGATATATACCCAGATGAAAAATTCATCAAGATATACCTTTCAGATGTGTGCACGTCACTGTATGTGTGCTCTGCCTAGAAAGAAAGATAATTCAAGTGGTAACCAGGTTTCCTGCATGTTCTGGCTCTTTCTGGAGCTTTTAGAAATGTTTCCTCTACAATGAAAAATTGATCATTACATAAAGAAACAGTACAGATGTCACTTTACCTCCTGGACTTTAGAGTCTTTTCAGGAAAATATAATCTGAGGGGAGTGACATTCTAGTAGCAGAACTTTCTCCCTCTAAGGTGGTGAGCCCTGCCCCATCCCTCTGTGTCAAGGTTTGTGCAGCAAAGTTTCAACTTTCAGATGTCATCTTCCGAGGAAAGAGTTCTCATTATGGTCTAATTACCTTGACTGTTGGAAACAGGAAACAGATAGCTAAGTTATTGAACTTGGGGAAAAAAAGAAGAGAACAACTTCCTACCAATATTTTTAGTTTCAAAAAGATCACTGCCTAATCTCCCCAGGGCTATTAGGTACATTAAAAATCTGCCTAATTATATGTTTTAACAGGAAACCAAAGAAAGGACCAAGAAAGTGTAGTTTCAATCTTTTGGATAAATAGAAATAAATGTGTGGGTAAAGCTATAAATAAATACATCTTGTATTTTAAAATGCCTAATCACATATTTGCTTAAGGAATTTCTGCACATCATGTTAAAAATAATATATGTCATATATTTTCCTCTGAAAGATATGAAAATACAAATACATAGAAAACACTCCACTTTAAAAAAAAATGTGTAATGAATTCTGGTCAATGGGGCTCCATTTTATTCACAAATTTTAATGGTTTGTGTAAGCAATCTAGGCAAAGGAACATTGTGAAAGAGATTGTACTGACAGAAAATTCCCAGAAGTAGGAGTGCTTGTCTTTCTGCTGAGGGCTTTATATCACAGCCATTGACCCATCACCCCCACTTCTGCTGCAGAGAGAATTTCTTCTATGGGGAATGATGAAAAGTGAATCCCACTGATTTCTCATTGTTCTTGTAAAATATATGTTATGCCTACAAGCCCAGAGAATGGGCCCCCCATCAGAAGCATTTCCCTGTCGTTCTGCTGCTAACCTCTGTGATACTGGATACTACATGAAAACTAAGAAAGCAATGAAGATCGACGTGAAAAGGCTGGGAAACAAAATCTGTATATTTTATTTCAAAGGGAAAGTCTTCATCAATGTCTCTCCTTGGCCTTTGGAGACACATTGAACATAGGCATACTTTTAATCAAGTAAATTAAACTTGCTTTAAAACGATATGAAGCAGCTGACTTGCATCTTGCTAGAGAGATCAGCTTAGATGAGTAGAAACACACCAGGTCTATGGAAACAGAACACTGGGCAGGAAATAATTAATAGTACTCCCACCACTTTAAGGAAACAATCTGCAAACCAATAGAACCCTATATCAACAGTTAAGAAGTAAAGGAACGCATTTTTTAAGGGGCAACCAGGTGTAGACTCCCAATCACTTTTGTGCAAAGGATAGAGTCTTAAGAGTGGCTTTACCTGGTTTTCTGTACCTCTCAAAACACATCTGTCCCTCCCACCATTTTAAGGAAATAATCTGCAAACCAATAGAACCCTATATCAACGGTTAAGAAATCAAGGAAAGCATTTTTAAAGGATAAACCAGGTGTAGACTCCTAATCACGTTTGTGCAAAGGATAGAGTCTTAAGAGTGGCTTTACCTGGTTTTCTGTCCCATCTCAAAGCACATGTCTTTAGCAAAAGTAAACGGGGTATTTTTGTTTTTTGTTTTTTTTTTAACATTCTTTCCAATATTTATTTCTTTTCTGCTTATTGCAGCTTTGACAACACATTAATTTTTATGGAGATGAGAATGCATCTATCAATACCTAAGACATTTCTTTAACACTTATTTTATGCACAAGTAAATGCCAACATCTCCCCATATCTGCGATAAATTACAGAGTTATCCTGATGGTATGCTTGCTTATTTCTTTTTTTATATTTCAATATTGTTTCCCATCTAGCCACTTAGAGAACTTGGAAATTGTTTGAGATGAATTACAATAAAACACAACAAATATATTATCTTTGGATCACATTATTTTCATATACATCAAAGCAACAATATGATACTTTTTAAAATATAAGTACTCTTTGCTAAGTTTTTGTTTGTTTGTTTGTTTCACTTTTTTAATTTTTTAAATTTTTTTCTGTTTTTTTTTTTTAGCATCTTTATTGGAGTATAATTGCTTTAAAATGGTGTGTTAGTTTCAGCTTTATAACAAAGTGAATCAGCTATACGTATGCATATATCCCCATATCTCCCCCCTCTTGCATCTCCCTCCCACCATCCCTACCCCACCCCTCTAGGGGGTCACAAAGCACTGAGCTGATCTCCCTGGGCTATGCAGCTGCTTCCCACTAGCTAGCTATTTTACATTTGGTAGTATATATAAGTCCATGCCACTCTCTCACTTCGTCCCAGCTTATCTTTCCCCCTCCCCATGTCCTCAAGTCCATTTTCTACATCTGCGACTTTATTCCTGTCCTGTCCCTAGGTTTTTCTGAACCTTTTTGTTTTTGTTTTTTTTTTAAGATTCAATATATATGTGTTAGCATTTGGTATTTGTTTTTCTCCTTCTGACTTACTTCACTCTATATGACAGACTCTAGTGGTCCATCCACCTCACTACAAATAACTCAATTTCGTTGCTTTTTATGGCTGAGTAATATTCCATTGTATATATGTGCCACATCTTCTTTATCCATTCGCTGTTGATGGACACTGAGGTTACTTCCATGTCCTGGCTATTGTAAGTAGAGCTGCAATGAACATTGTGGTACATGACTCTTTTTGAATCATGGTTTTCTCAGGGAATATGCCCAGTAGTGGGATGGCTGGGTCGTATGGTAGTTCTATTTTTAGTTTTTTAAGGAACCTCCATACTGTTCTCCATAGTGGTTGTATCAATTTACATTCCCACCAACAGTGCAAGAGGGTTCCCTTTTCTCCACACCCTCTCCAGCATTTATTGTTTGTAGAGTTTTTGATGATGGCCATTCTGACTGGTGTGAGGTGATACCTCATTGTAGTTTTGCTTTGCATTTCTCTAATGATTAGTGATGTTGAGCATTCTTTCATGTGTTTGTTGGCAATCTGTAAATCTTCTTTGGAGAAATGTCTCTTTAGGTCTTCTGCCCATTTTTGGATTGGGATTTTTGTTTTATGACATTGAGCTACATGAGCTGCTTGTAAATTTTGGAGATTAATCCTTTGTCAGTTGCTTCATTTGCAAATATGTTCTCCCATTCTGAGGGTTGTCTTTTCATCTTGTTTATGGTTTCCTTTGCTGTGCAAAAACTTTTAGGTTTCATTAGGTCCCATTTGTTTTTTGTTTGTTTGTTTTTATTTCCATTTCTCTAGGAGGTGGGTCAAAAAGGATCTTGCTGTGATTTATGTCATAGAGTGTTCTGCCTATGTTTTCCTTTAAGAGTTTTATAGTGTCTGGCCTTATATTAGGGTCTTTCATCCATTTTGAGTTTATTTTTGTGTATTGTGTTAGGGAGTGTTCTAATTTCATTCTTTTACATGTAGCTGTCCAGTTTTCCCAGCACCACTAATTGAAGAGACTGTCTTTTCTCCATTGTATATCCTTGCCTCCTTTGTCATAGATTAGTTGACCATAGGGGAGTGGGTTTATCTCTGGGCTTCTATCCTGTTCCATTGATCTATATATCTGTTTTTGTGCCAGTACCATACTGTCTTGATTACTGTAGCTTTGTAGTATAGTCTGAAGCCAGGGTGTCTGATTCCTCCAGCTCCGTTTTTCTTACTCAAGATTGCTTTGGGTATTAGGGGTCTTTTGTGTTTCCATACAAATTGTGAAATTTTTTGTTCTAGTTCTGTGAAAAAATGCCATTGGTAGTTTGATAGGGATTGCATTGAATCTGTAGATTGCTTTGGATAGTGTAGTCATTTCAAAATGTTGATTCTCCCAATCCAAGAACATGGTATAACTCTCCATCTGTTTGTATGATCTTTAATTTCTTTCATCAGTGTCTTATAGTTTTCTGCATACAGGTCTTAGGTAGGTTTATTCCTAGGTATATTATTCTTTTTGTTGCAATGGTAAATGGGAGTGTTTCCTTAATTTCTCTTTCAGATTTTTCATCATTAGTGTATAGGAATGCAAGAGATTTCTGTGCATTAATTTTGTATCCTGCTACTTTACGAAATTCATTGATTAGCTATAGTAGTTTTCTGGTAGAGTCTTTAGGATTCTCTATGTATAGTATCATGTCATCAGCAAACAGTGACAGCTTTACTTCTTTGTTTCTAAATTGGATTCCTTTTTTATTCTTTTTCTCCTCTGATTGCTCTGGCTAAAACTTCCAAAACTATGTTGAATAATAGTGGTGAGAGTGGGCAACCTTGATTATTCCTGATCCTAGTGGAAATAGTTTCAGTTTTTCACCCTGGAGAACGATGTTGGCTATGCGTTTGTCATATATGGCCTTTATTATGTTGAGGTAAGTTCCCTCTTTGCCTACATTCTGGAGCGTTTTTATCATAAATCGTGGTTGAATTTTGTCGAAAGCTTTTTCTGCATCTATTGAGAAGATCATATGGTTTTTATCCTTCAATTTGTTAATATGGTGTATCACATTGATTGATTTGCGTATATTGAAGAACACTTGCACTACTGGGATAAACCCCACTAGATCATGTTGTATGATCCTTTTAATGTGCTGTTGGATTCTGTTTGCTAGTATTTTGTTGAGGATTTTTGCATCTATGTTCATCAGTGATATTGGCCTGTAGTTTTCTTTTTTTGTGACATCTTTGTCTAGTTTTTGTATCAGTGTGATGGTGGCCTCGTAGAATGAGTTTGGGAGTGTTCCTCCCTCTGTCATATTCTGAAAGAGTTTGAGAAGGACAGGTGTTAGCTTTTCTGTAAATGTTTGACAGCGTTTGTCTGTGAAGCTATCTGGTCCTGGGATTTGTTTGTTGGAAGATTTTTAATTACAGTCTCAATTTCAGTGCTTCTGATTGGTCTGTTTATATTTTCTATTTCTTCCTGGTTCAGTCTCGGAAGGTTGTGCTTTTCTAAGAATTTGTCCATTTCTTCCAGGTTGTCCATTTTATTGGCATATAGTTGCTTGTAGTAATCTCGCATGATCCTTTGTATTTCTGCAGCGTCAGTTGTTAACTTCTCCATCTTCATTTCTTTTTTTTTTTTCCATCTTCATTTCTAATTCTATTGATTTTTCTCCCTTTTTTTCTTGATGAGTCTGGCTAATGGTTTATCAATTTTGTTTATGTTCTCAAAGAACAAGCTTTTAGTTTTATTGATCTTTGCTATTGTTTCCTTCATTGCTTTTTCATTTATTTCTGATCTGGTCTTTATGATTTCTTTCCTTCTGTTAAATTTGGGTTTTTTTTGTTCATCTTTCTCTAATTTCTTTAGGTGTAATGTTAGGTTGTTTATTTGAGATGTTTCTTGTTTCTTTTTTTTTTAAATTTATTTATTATTATTTATTAAGTGGGCTCTTATTTATTTTTGGCTATGTTGGGTCTTCATTTCTGTGAGAGGGCTTTCTCTAGTTGTGGCGAGCGGGGGCCACTCTTCATCGCGGTGCGCAGGCCTCTCACTATCGCGGCCTCTCTTGTTGCGGAGCACAGGCTCCAGACGCGCAGGCTCAGTAGTTGTGGCTCACGGGCCTAGTTGCTCCGCGGCACGTGGGATCTTCCCAGACCAGGGCTCGAACCCATGTCCCCTGCATTAGCAGGCAGATTCTCAACCACTGCGCCACCAGGGAAGCCCTGTTTCTTGTTTCTTGAGGTAGGATTGTATGGCTATATACTTCCCTCTTAGAACTGTGTTTGCTGCATCCCATAGGTTTTGGGACGTTGTGTTTTCATTGTCATTTGTTTCTAGGTATTTTTTGATTTCCTCTTTGATTTCTTCAGTGATCTCTTGGTTATTAAGTAGTAAATTGTTTAGCCTCCATGTGTTTGTATTTTTTACAGAATTTTTTCCTGTAATTGATATCTAGTGTCATAGCGTTGTGGTCAGAAAAAAGATACTTGATACGATTTCAATTTTCTTAAATTTACCAAGGCTTGATTTGTTACCCAAGATATGATCTATCCTGGAGAATGTTCCATGAGCACTTTAGAAGAAAGTGTATTCTCTTGTTTTTGCATGGAATGACCCATAAATATCAATTAAGTCCATCTTGGTTAATGTATCATTTAAAGCTTGTGTTTCCTTATTTATTTTCATTTTGGATGATCTCTCCATTGGTGAAAGTGGGGTCTTAAAGACCCCTACTGTGATTTTGTTACTGTTGATTTCCCCTTTTATGGCTGTTAGCATTTGCCTTCTGTACTGAGGTGCTCCTATGTTGGATGCATAAATATTTACAATTGTTATATCTTCTTCATGGATTGATCTCTTGATCATTATGTAGTGTCCTTCTTTGTCTCTTGTAATAGTCTTTATTTTAAAGTCTATTTTGTGTGACATGAGAATTGCTACTCCAACTTTCTTTTGATTTCCATTTGCATGGAATATCTTTTTCCACCCCCTCACTTTCAGTCTGTATGTGTCCCTAGGTCTGAAGTGGGTCTCTTGTAGACAGCAAATATATGGGTCTTGTTTTTGTATCCTTTCAGCCAGTCTATATCTTTTAGTTGGAGCAGTTAATCCATTTACATTTAAGGTAATTATTGATATGTATGTTCCTATTCCCATTTTCTTAATTGTTTTCAGTTTTTTATTGTAGGTTTTTTTCTTCTCTGGTGTTTCCTGCCTAGACAAGTTCCTTTAGCATTTGTTTTAAAGCTGGTTTGGTGGTGCTGAATTCTCTTAGCTTTTGCTTGTCTGTAAAGCTTTTAATTTCTCCGTCAAATATGAATGAGATCCTTGCTGGGTAGATTAATCTTGGTTGTAGGTTTTTCTCCTTCATCACTTTAAATATGTCCTGCCACTGCCTTCTAGCTTGCAGAGTTTCTGCTGAAAGATCAGCTGTTAACCTTATGGGGATTCCCTTTTATATTATTTGTTGTTTTTCCCTTGTTGCTTTTAATATTTTTTCTTTGTATTTAATTTTTGATAATTTGATTAATATGTGTCTTGAGTGTTTTTCCTTGGATTTATCCTATATAGGTCTCTCTGCACTTCCTGGACTTGTTTAACTCTTTCCTTTCCCACATTAGGGAAGTTTTCAACTGTAATCTCTTCAAATATTTTCTCAGTCTCTTTCTTTTTCTCTTCTTCTCAGACCCCTATAATTCGAATGTTGGTGCATTTAATGTTGTTCCAGAGGTCTCTGAGACTGTCCTCAATTGTTTTCATTCTTTTTTCTTTATTCTGCTCTGCAATAATTATTTCCACTATTTTATCTTCCAGGTCACTTATCCGTTCTTCTGCCTCAGCTATTCTGCTATTGATTCCTTGTAGAGAATTTTTTTAAGTTAATTTTTTTTTAATATTAATTAATTTATTTTGGCTGTGTTGGGTCTTCGTTTCTGTGCGAGGGCTTTCTCTAGTTGCGGCAAGTGGGGGCCACTCTTCATTGTGGTGCACAGGCCTCTCACTATCGTGACCTCTCTTGTTGCAGAGCACAGGCTCCAGACGCGCAGGCTCAGTAATTGTGGCTCACGGGACCAGCCACTCCGTGGCATGTGGGATCTTCCCAGACTAGGGCTCGAACCCGTGTCCCCTGCATTGGCAGGCAGATTCTCAACCACTGCGCCACCAGGGAAGCCCTAGAGAATTTTTAATTTCATTTATTGTGTTGTTCATCATCGTTTGTTTGCTCTTTAGTTCTTCTAGGTCCTTGTTAAATGTTTCTTGTATTTTCTCCATTCTATTTCCAAGATTTTGGTTCGTCTTTACTATAATTACTTTGAATTCTTTTTCAGGTAGACTGCTTATTTCCTATTTGTTTGTTTGGTCTGATGGGTTTTTACGTTGCTCCTTCATCTGCTGTGTCTTTCTCTGTCTTCTCATTTTGCTTAACTTACTGTGTTTGGTGTCTCCTTTTCGCAGACTGCAGGTTTGTAGTTCCCGTTGTTTTTGGTGTCTGCCCCCAGTGGCTAAGGTTGTTTCAGTGGGTTGTGTAGGCTTCCTGGTGTAGGGGACTGGTACCTGTGTTCTGGTGGATGAGCCTGGATCTTGTCTTTCTGGTGGGCAGGACCATGTCTGGTGGTGTGTTTTGGGGTATCTGTGACCTTATTATGATTTTAGGCAGCCTCTCTGCTAATGGCTGGTGTTGTGTTCCTGTCTTGCTAGTTGTTTGGTATAGGGTGTACAGCACTGTAACTTGCTCATCGTTGGGTGGAGCTGGGTCCTAGCATTGAGATGGAGATCTCTTGCAGAGCTTTCACTGTTTGATATTATGTGGAGCCGGGAGGTCTCTGGTGAACCAATGTCCTGAACTTGGCTCTCCCACCTCAGAAGCACAGGCCTGACACCCGGCAAGAGCACCAAGACCCTGTCAGCCACACAACTCAGAAGAAAAGGGAGAAAAAAGGAAAGAAAGAAAGAAAAAAATAAATAAAATAAAATAAAATAAAATAAAGTTATTAAATTAAAAATTAAAAAATAATTTAAAAAAAAAGAAAGTAAGAAGTGAGCAACCAACCAAAAAACAAATCCACCAATGACAACAAGCACTAAAAATTATACTTAAAAAAAAAAAAGGACAGACAGAACCCTAGGATAAATGGTAAAAGCAAAGCTATACAGACAAAATCACACAAAGAAACATACACATATACACTCACAAAAAGAGAAAAAGGAAAAAATATATATATATCTTTGCTCCCAAAGTCCACTGCCTCAATTTTGGGATGATTCGTTGTCTATTCAGGTATTCCACATATGCAGTGTACATCAAATTGATTGTGGACATTTAATCCGCTGCTCCTTAGGCTGCTGGGAGAAGTTTCCCTTTCTCTTCTTTTTTCACACAGCTCCTGGGGTTCATCTTTGGATTTGGCCCTGCCTCTGTGTGTAGGTTGCCTGAGGACATCTGTTCTTCGCTCAGACAGGACGGGGTTTAAGTAGCAGCTGATTAGGGGGCTCTGGCTCACTCAGGCCGGGGAGAGGGGAGAGGGAGGGGTATGGAATGCGGGGCAAGCCTGCATCAGCAGAGTCCAGTGTGACATTGTAACCGCCAGAGGTACGCAGTGTCTTCTCCTGGGGAAGTTGTCCCTGGATCACGGGACCCCGGTAGTGGCAGGCTGCACAGGCTCCCGGGAGGGGAGGTGTGGAGAGTGACCTGTGCTCACACACAGGCTTCTTGGTGGCTGTAGCAGCAGCCTTCGCATCTCATGCCTGTCTCTGGGGTCCGCACTGATAGCCACAGTTTGCACCCCTCTCTGGAGCTCATTTAGGTGATGCTCTGAATCCCCTCTCCTCACACACCCCGAAACAATGGTCTCTTGCCTTTTAGGCAGGTCCAGACTTTTTCTCGGATTCCCTCCCGGCCAGCTGTGGCACACTAGCCCTCTTCAGTCTGTGTTCACGCAGCCAACCCCAGTCCTCTCCCTGGAATCTGACCTCTGAAGAATCTGGAGCCTCAGGTCCCAGTCCCCACACTTCCCGGCTGGCGGGTGAGCAGACAAGCCTCTCAGGCTGGTGAGTGCTGGTTGGCAATGATCCTCTGAGCGGGAATCTCTACACTTTGTCCTCTGCACCCCTGTTGCTGCGCTCTCCTCCATGGCTGGGAAGCTTCCCCCCGCCAACTTCCGTCTCTGCCAGTGAAGGGGCTTCCTAGTGTGTGGAAACTTTTCCTCCTTCACAGCTCCCAAGTTAATGGTTTTTATTAAAATTTATTTAAAGTGATCATTGCTATTTGCAATAGCTTGGTGGCCATGGAGTCCCCACCTTTCTGTAAAAAAGTGTGCATTTCTCAACTTTCTTTCCTCATTTCCTCATCTGAAGTGCTGATGAGTTGCTTAGATTTATTCTTCATATTCACATGTAAATAAATGAATTAATGACATAAGCATTATTTACATTATGACAAGTGGAAACTCTCCAAATGTCTATCAAATGATGAATGGATAAATAAATTGTGTTATGTCCATACAGTGAGACAATAATGCTTTTATGAACATTTGTCCACCTATTTTGGTATTTGTCTTCTTTCTATTGGTCATATGTTTAAGTTTGGAATTGCTGAGTCATGTAGTAGATCTATTTTTAATTATTTAAGGAACTGCCAAATTGTTTTACAAATTACCCACCATTGTACATTACCATCAGCAATATATGAGGATTACAAACACTTCACATTCTAGTCAATATGTGTTATTGTCTGACTTTTTGATCATAGACATCCTAGTGTATGAAGTGGTATCTCTTTATTGTTTTTATTTCCCTAATGACTAATGATATTGAGTATATTTTTACAGTTCTTAGTCCTACATATGTCTTATTTGGAGCAATGATCATCATATATTTTGACCATTTTGTAATTTTAAAATTTGTCTTTGTATTATTGAGTTGTAATTGTTCCTTATTGTTTACAATGAAATGTTATGAAGTATGGATATATGCTACAGCATGGATAAACCTTGCAAACATTATAAAGGAAATCAGTCACAACAGATCACATAGTAAATGACTCCATGTATATGAATTGCCTAAAATAGGCAAATCTATAGAGATAGAATGTAGATTAGTGGTTGTCTAGGATGGTGGGCATAGTACTATGGGGAGAAAGATGGAAATTACTATTAAAGGTTGCCAGGTTTCGTTTAGGGGTGATACAATGTTCTAATACTAGATTTTGGTGATAGTTGTACAGCACTATGAATTAACTAAAAACCATGGAATGTAAAATTTTTAATGGAGTATATGGCATGCAACTTATATTTCAATAAAACTGTTAAGAAGGTTAAAATAATTTGATTCCCTATATTTTATTACCAGGTGTGGGCTTTTTTTTTTTTAACATTTTACTAAATTTCATTGGTCTACTTTGATCTAAGTCAGCTATAAAAATCAAAATAAGGTAATGGAGTAAGTTTATAATAGGATATCAAAAGATCTGCATTCTAGTCAGATTATAGTATTAATAATCTATATGAATTTGAATGAAAGAAATTCAATTTTTGTAGTATTCCACTTCTTCACCTGGCAATTGCAAAGTTTATACCAGATTATTTCTAACATCCCAAGACGTGTAAATATGTGACTTATAATTTAAAAAAACATATATTTATTCTTGTTTCTGACAGTTAATCTTTACATATCTCCAGTACTTAGTAAAACCCCACATAAACCTTCTTTTCATTAATAATGACACTCCATATTTTTATAGTCTGATATGTTTTTTAAGTAATTTTGAGTATAGATGGAGAGCTTGCCAAATTCCTATTTTCTTATTCCATCAATTAAGGCTACAATTTGATCAAATTCACGTAAGTAGTGAACAATTTCTGATTTATAAATTTATTTATTTATTTATTTATTTTTGGCTGTGTTGGGTCTTCGTTTCTGTGCGAGGGCTTTCTCTAGTTGTGGCAAGCGGGGGCCACTCTTCATCGCGGTGCGCGGGCCTCTCACTGTCGCAGCCTCTCTTGTTGCGGAGCACAGGCTCCAGACGCGCAGGCTCAGCAATTGTGGCTCACGGGCCCAGTTGCTCCGCGGCATGTGGGATCTTCCCAGACCAGGGCTCGAACCCGCGTCCCCTGCACCGGCAGGCAGATTCTCAACCACTGCGCCACCAGGGAAGCCCCACAATTTCTGATTTAAAGAATGATTCCCAGCTTTCTGAAAAATCTCATAAACTTTAATAGTACTAAATCTTTTTATTTTTTATAAAATATTAAATATCAGGCTAATTTCATACTAAATTTAACTGTTTCTTCAATTTGGTACTCATTTCAATAGGTCCTTAAGTAGGTTTTTCTGTTCAATTCAGTGACTGATAGTATCCATATACAAGAAACTCTTCAATTTTAACTGTTTTTGACATGCTATTTCATAAACTTCATAAGTAATCCTTCAGATTCCAGGATAGCCACTGGTAACTTCTATCATCCTTTCCAATGTATTTTTGATACTTAAATTTGATTGCAACCTGCCAATAAGAACTATTGATTCAGACAAATAAAATGATCCATGTATCTAAATATCTATTATCTCTACCTATTTGTACAACTATCTTGTAAAAATTATATAATATATATTATATATATATTTTTAAATTTTTGTGCTGGATAGTATGATATCCTATCCAGAACATCTTCAAGCATCCCTGGTTTCTTTTATTTATGGTATTGGAAACCAAAATCTGGGCACTAGGTATGATCATTGTTATTGGGATGTCATTGCATTTAGGCTCTCTCAGTGGATTGAAAAAAGAGATATATGTGTGTACATTAACCTATTTATGTACCCATATCTATAAATATTTCTATATGGAACCATTTGTATATATAGTTAGCTAAACTTGTGTTCCTCCTATTGTTTCCAACCTTGTTCCATTACCACATGGATAATTTTAGCGTCCCATTATGGCATGTCTGTAGCCTCATGTCTGTAACCACATGAAGTACATGTCTGTACTTCAATGATGAGAAACCTAGTCCCCATCATCCACCATACATTTACTTAACTATTTAATTCTAGATGATGTGTACTGTATAGTGGTTTCAGAATTGTTCATCTGTATCCCTGTGAAAAACAAATTTACCAACTAGAATGTAGTGTTTATATATGGTGTCTTTGGCCTTTGCTTTTACAGATTCTACTTATTTCCATTGTCACATAGATCAGCATCTTTCTCCTCCATGCCTTCTGTGCGATTGTTTCATACATTTTGAAACACGTTTAGATTGTTTTATCATATTCTGTGCTCAATCCTGGAACCTCCTAACTTCCTAAATGTTTTCTGGGGGGAAAGTATTTGCATACATTAAGGCTTACCCTTTGTGCTGTAAAATTTTTGGATTTGGATGAATATTTAATTTCTTGTACTCACCATAACAGTATCAGACAAAATAGTTTTACCTCCATAAAAATATTCCCTGTGATTCATACCAAATACTCAACCCTTCATATCTGCTCCCTGGAATCTCTGATAAAAACTTATCAATTTACTCTCTGTAGTTTTTTTGCATCTATTTATTAATTACCTCTCAAGCACTAGAGAAAGTAAATATTCTCTAATTTTTATGCTTTGACATTTACTGGCAAATGTATCAGTAATTCCTCAAGTATTAATTTCATGGATATTATAATATAATATATAATTAATTGTATTGCTAATATTTTAAATAATTTATACTAAATTGACATTCCTTGATAAACAAAATTCAAGCAAACACAAAAAATAAAATATTCTGAATAATTTAATACTTATTTAAAAAGTTAAAGTCATCATTAAAATTGGGTTTTTAATATGTACTCCAGGCTCAGAAGTATTTATCTGAATTCTTCTAAATATGTAATTATCAGTAGCCTTTTTATCAAATCTTCCAAAGAATAGAATAAGAGAAAGTTATTTACAACTAATTTTAGAAAGCCACAGTGTTGATACCAAAATTGAAAAAGGCATTTACAAGGATAGAAATTAACAATACATTTCCTGACAATTTATGTCAGTTAGGATTTATTCCTGTTATGCAGCAGGAGTAATTTTTCTTCAAAAATCAATCCACCTAATTCATGACACTAACAGAAAATATGATATAATCATCATACTAGAAAAACAAGGGCTTGACAAGATTCAATGAGTGTTCATGAATATTAAAAAATCTTTAAAAAGCAAGTGTTTGATATTAACTTCCTTAATTTGACAATTTATGGAAAATAATGATAAGCCTGATAATTATGATGAGATGTTGAAAGTGTCTCCTGAGATGAGGAATGAGACCAAGATTCCTGTTATGACTAATTATATTTAATATTGCTTAGAATTCTTAATTCATAAAAAGAGACAAGAAACATTAAGATCAAATAATTGGAATGGAAAAAGTAGAATTGTCATTATTTGCAGGCAACATGATTATATAGAAAATTTAAAAAACTACAACAATTGTTCAGTATTAATAAGTGAATTTAGGTAGGAGGCAAAGACAAGATGGCGTAGTGGAAGGACGTGACCTCACCTCTTCTTACAAAAACACCAAAATCACAACAAACTCCTGAACAACTATCGACAAAAAAAAAAACCCCAAAAACCTGGAACTGACCAAAAAAGAAAATCTACATCCAAAGACAAAGAAGAAGCTACAGAAGATAATCTACATCTGAAGATAAAGAAGAAGCCACGAGACAGTAGGAGGGGTGCAATCATGATAAAATCAAATTCCATACTCACTTAGTGGGCAACCCAGTAACTGGAAAATAACTTTATCACAGAAATTCTCCCACAGGAGTGCAAATTCTGAGCCCCACATCAGGCTCCCCAGCCTGGGGGTCTGGAAATGGGAGGAGGAGCCCCCAGAGAATCTGGTTTTGAAGGCCAGTGAGGTTTGATCTCAGGAATTCCACAGGACTGGGGGAAACAAAAACTCCACTTATTGAGGGTGCAAACAAGTTCTTGTGTACACCAGGACCAAGGGAAAAAAGTGCTGACCTCATAAGAGCTTGGGCAAGACTTACCTGCTGGCACTGGAGGGTTTCCTGCAAAGGTGGGGGTGGCTGTGGCTCACCTCTAGGGACAAAGACACTGGCAGCAGTAGTTCTGGGGAGTACTCATTGCTGTGAGCCTCCCTGGAGGCCATCATTTTCTCACCAAGACCTGGCCCCACCCAACAACCTGTAGGCACCAGTACTCAGATGCTTCAGGCCAAACAACCAACAGGGCAGGAACACAGCCCCACCCATAAGGAGACTGAAGGCTTCAAATCTTTCTGAGCACACAGCTGCCTAGTAAACACACACCCTGACATGGCCCTGCCCACCAGAGGGACAAAACCCAGCTCCACCCACCAGTGGGCTGGAAACAGTCCCTTGTCCCAGGAAGACTGCACAAGCCTCTTAGACAGCCTCATCAACCAGGGCGCAGCCAGCAGAAGCAAGAAGAACTACAACACTGCAGCCTGCAGAATGGAAACCACAATCACAGAAAGTTAGACAAAATGAGATGGCTGAAGAATATGTCCCAAAGGAAGGAACAAGATAAACCCCCAGAAGAACAACTAAGTGAAGTGGAGAATAGCAATCTACCTGAAAAATAATTCAGAGAAATGATAGTAAAGATGATCCAAGATCTCAGAAAAAGAATGGAGGCACAGATCAAGAATACAAGAAATGTTTAACAAAGACCTAGAAGAGCTAAAGTACAAACAGAGATGAATAATATAATAATTGAAATTAAAAGTTTGTTAGAAGTAATCATTAGCAGAATAAGTGACGGAAAAGACGGATAAGTGACCTGGAAGACAGAATGGTAGAAATCTCTGCTGTGGAACAGAATAAAGAAAAAAGAATGAAAAGAAATGAAGACAGTCTAAGAGGTCTCTGGGACAATATTAAATGCACCAACATTCACATTATAGGGGTCCCAGAATGAGATGAGAGAGAAAGGAACTGAGAAAATATTTGAAGAGATAATAGCTGAAAACATCCCTAACATGGGAAAGGAAACATTCACCCAAGTCCAGGAAGCACAGAGAGTCTCAGGCAGAATAAATTAAGGAGGAACATGCTGAGACACATAGTAATCAACCTGACAAAAATTAAAGACAAAGTATTAAAAACAACAAGAGAAAAGCAACAAATAACATTCAAGGGAGCTCCCATAAGGTTATCAGCTAATTTCTCTGCAGAAACTCTGCAGGCCAGAAGGGAGTGGGACGATATATTTAAAGTGATGAAAGGGAAGAACCTACAACCATGAATACTCTACCCAGAAAGGCTCTCATTCAGATTCAATGGAGAAATCAAAAGCTTTATAGACAAGCAAAAGCTAAGAGAATTCAGCACCATCAGGCCAGCTTTGTAACAAATGTTAAAGGAACTTCTCTCTATGTGGAAAAGAAAAGGCCACAACTAGAAACAAGAAAATTATGAATGGAAAAGCTCACCAGTAAAGGCAAACATACAGTAAAGGTAGGAAATCTTCCACACACAAATATGATATCAAAGCCAGCAACTGTGAGAAGAGGAGGGTACAAATGCAGGGTATTGGAAATGCATTTGAAATTAAAGGACCAGCAACTTAAAACAATCTTGTTTATACATAGACTATTATATCAAAACCTCATGGTAACCACAAACAAATAACCTACAATAGATACATAAACAAAAAAGAAAAAGGAATCCAAACAACACTAAAATTACTCATCAAATAACAAGAGAAGAGAACAAAACAGGAAAGGAAGAAAAAAGACCTACAATAACAAATCCAAAACAATGAACAAAATGGCAATAAGAACACAAATATCGATAATTACCTTAAACATAAATGGGTTGAATGCTCCAACCAAAAGACACAGACAGGCTGAATGGATACAAAAGCAAGACCCATATACATGCTGTCTAAAAGAGAACCACTTCAGACCTAGGGACACATACAGACTGAAAGTGAGGGGATGGAAAAAGGTATTCCATGCAAATGGGAATCAAAAGAAAGCTGGAGTAGCAATACTCATATCAGACAAAATAGACTTAAAAATAAAGACGGTTACAAGAGACAGAGAAGGACACTACATAATGATCAAGGGATCAATCCAAGAAGATATAACAATTGTAAATATATATGCACCCAACATAAGAGCAACTCAATATATAAGGCAAATACTAACAGCCATAAAAGGAGAAATCAACAGTAACACAATAATAGTGTGGGACTTTAACACCCCACTTTCATGAGTGGCCAGGTCATACAGACAGAAAATCAATAAGGAAACACAGGCCTTAAATGACACACCAGGCCAGATGGGCTTAACTGATATTTATAGAGCATTCCATCCAAAAGCAGCAGAATACATATTCTTCTCAAGTGCACCTGGAACATTCTCCAGGATAGATCACATCTTGGGCCACAAAGTGAGCCTTGGTAAATTTAAGAAAATTGAAATAATATCAAGCATCTTTTCTGACCACAATGCTATGAGATTAGAAATCAACTATAAAAAAGAAAATTGTAAAAAACACAAACACGTGGAGGCTAGACAATATGCTTCTAAACAACCAACAGATCACTTAAGAAATTGGAGAGGAAATGTAAATTGGTACAGCCACTATGGAGAATAGTATGGAGGTTCCTTAAAAAGCTAAAAATAGAGCTACCACATGATCCAGCAATTTCACTCCTGGGCATATATCTGGAGAAAACCATGGTTCAAAAGAATTCATGTACCCCAATATTCACTGCAGTGCTGTTTACAATAGCCAAGAAATGGAAGCAACCTAAATGTCCTTTGACAGATGAATGGATAAAGAAGAGGTGGTATACATACACAGTGGAATATTAGCCATAAAAATGAATAAAATAATGCTATTTGCAGCAACATGGATGGACCTAGAGATTATCATACTAAGTGAAGTAAGTCAGACAGAGCAAGACGAATATCATATGATATTATTTATATGTGGAATCTAAAAAACAGTGATACAAAGGAACTTATCCACAAAACAGGAACAGACTCACAGACTCAGAAAATAAACTTATGGTTACCAAAGGGGAAAGATGGGGGCAGGGGATAAAATGGGAGTTTGGGATTTACATATACATACTACTGTATTTAAAATAGATAACCAACCTGGACCTACTGTACAGCACAGGAAACTGCCCAATATTCTCTAATATGCTAAATGGGATAAGAATTTGAAAAAGAATAGATACATGTATAACTGAGTCACTTTGCTGTACACCTGAAACTAACACAACATCGTTAATCAACTATACTCCAATATAAAATAAAACTTAAAAAAAATAAGTTAATTTAGTAAGGTCACTGGATACAATATCAATAATCAAAATCAGCCATAACGGTACAAAAGAGCAACTCGTAAATCAATTTAAATGATTTCCATTTATAATAACATCAAAACCCTGCAAATGCCTAGAAATAGAGTAACATTGTACAAATACTTTATTCTAAAATCTACTGAAAATTATTTGAATTTATTAAAGAAGTTCTAAATAAATGAATGTTCAATTTGAAGATTCAATATTTTAAAGATAATAATTTCCCCATATTCATCAACACAATTCCAAACAAAATTCCACCATATTTTTCCGTGGTTATGTGGTAAGTGTGAGTATCAATGGACAAAATTATTTTAATTTATATTAAAATGAAAAAATAAAATATAAAGGGATTATTGAGAAAATTAAAAATAGCCAGATGGTGTACATTATCACTTACCAAGATTATGAGAAAACTAAATAATTTTAGTATGCTATCAACACAAGTATAGATATACAGACCAGCAGAACCAAATCCAGAGTCCAGAAACAGACTCACAGATAACTTAATTTATAAAAATTGGACACCATTTTGAGAAAATAGGGTCTTTTCAAAAATAGTAGCTATTTTTTATGCACATAGAAAATATAGATCCTTACTTCCTATCTCACCTCATATTCAAAAATTCATTCCAAATAAATGTTATACATATATGAGAGGCAAAATACCAATGCTTTCAGACGTAATCATAGGAAACTATTTTTACAAACTTGGGTAGGTATTTAAAGAAAAAAACAAACAAGACACATAAAGGAAACCCTTTATAAATTAGGAACTTTGATTATCAAAAGTCATCTTTATATAAGTGAAAATGCAAGCCACAGAGTTGAAGCAGATATCTGGAATTATCATACCTCACCTGACACTCAAATACAGAATATATAGAAAACACTTACTTATTAATATGGTGGCAACCCAAAGGAAAATGCCTCTAAAAATGAGGATATCCAAAAGGCATGTATATGTATGTATATACCTATTTTTTTCTATTTTATTAGTTGTTAGGAAAATGAAAAATGAAAATTGATTACACTCATCAAAAGAGCTAAGAGAAGAAGAATGACAGCCATGTAGTGATGAGGCTATTGAACATTCAGATCACTTTGCCACTGCAGTAGTGCATGAAAATTGGTAATACACTCTTCGGAAAATTCTTTAGCAGTATTAACTAAAGTTCAATATACTTACATTCTATGACTCAGCAATTACTCTTGTATGTCTATTTCCAACTGAGATGCATTTATATGCTCCCTGATTCTAGATATGTTTCTAACAGAAATGTACATACAGTTGATCCTTGAACAACATAGGTTTGAACTGCACAGGCCCACTTACACATGGACTTTCTTCCAATTAATGTATTGAAAAATTTTGTGGAAATTTGCAACAATTTGAAAAACTTGCAGATGAACTGCATAGCCTAGAAATAGTTAAAAAACTAAGAAAAATGTATGTTATGAAAGCATAAAATATATGTAAACACTATTCTATCCTTACATTGATAGAAGATGAGTGATATTTAATATAAAATTAACAATGTGTTAGTTTTCTGTTTTATAAATTTGTTTTTAAATAATTACATTAACATACAATTTGCTTCTCTCTCTTAATTGAAGATACTACATGTCAGCCTATAATCACAAGTAGTTTTTTATAAGATGTAACAATGTTTCCAATACTGTATTATACATATGACTGTAATACTGTATGCCATAAACATTTTATAATGATTCATTCATTAATGTGGAACTAGGCTACCATGAAGCAATTGCATCAATTACACTAGGCTACCATAAAGCACTCATATTTCTGCTTCTTTGTTATCAATGCATGAATTGTTATACTGTAAATTAAACAAGAATTTCTTTTTCATATTATATTTTCACTTTTGATGTCTAGTGTTAGTAATTGTAAAAATCTATAGTATTTATATCATATGAGACAAAATTATTGTAGGTACCAACAGACAATTCATGTTGTAAACAAAGTAGACTTATGGTATTGATAAATACAGTACAGTACTGTAAATGTATTTTCTCTTTATATAAGTTTCTTAATAACTATTTTCTGTAGCTTACTTTATTGTAAGAATACAGCATATAATATACATAAATAACATTCAAAATATGTATTAATTGACTGTTTATGTTATCGATAAGGCTCTCAGTCAACAGTAGGCTATTAGTAGTTAAGTTTTGAGAGAGTAAAAATTTATATGCAATTTTCAAGTACGTGGAGTGTCAGTGCCCCAACCCCTGCATTGTTCAAGGGTCAACTGTATATTTTCACCACACACTGTGTTTAAGAATGATCATAGCATTAACCTAAGCATTAACCTAATAACCTAAGTACAAAAACACAAATTCTCACCAATAGTAGAAGAGATAAACAAACGGTTGTATATGTGTAGCATCGTACACTATATATAATTGAAAACCAACAAGCTATACCTACAAAAACAATATGAATGAATCTAACAAATAATTTAGAATCAAAGAACTCAAACACGGAAGTGTCCAAAATTATTACTCCATTTATAAAAACTTCAAATGCAGAGAAAACTAATATTATATAATAAAATTTAGGGTGGTATATTACTTTAGGGGGTACTGACAATAAATGGGAAGAAGGATGCTTCTAAGATATTTGTGGGGTACTGTTCATTTATCTGTGAGCTAATTAACTGCATGATAATTTTGTGAAAATTCATTAAGCTGTACACTTATGTTTTATTTCTGTTTCTGGGTGCATGTTATATTTCAATAAAAATGATTTCCTAAATATACAATTTAAATTATTTTTCAGTGACTAAAAATGACCTAAGAAATCAAAATCAAAATATAAAGTGGAATTTAAGTAGCTAGAGCCTAAAGGGATAATATTTTATGGGCTAATATTTTAAAGTGACAATTCAAAAAGACATGATATGAATATCTGAAGCTATTAATAATGGCCTAATTACTCCTTCCCTTGCCAATAATTTTAGAAGTAAAATGAAAAACATTCTCTTTTGCTAACTAAACAGACATCACTTCTTTATTACTTCTTAACTGGGCAAAACATGGAGAATGTCATTTGGAAATGAATAGGACTATATTTTCTATTATAAAATAAGCTAAGACCACATTGAATTAATTGATACCAATAGGAGATTCCCTCCGAAAGCAGCAAAATACATATTCTTCTCAAGTGTGCCTGGAACATTCTCCAGGATAGATCACATCTTGGGCCACAAAGCGAGCCTTGGTAAATTTAAGAAAATTGAAATCATATCAAATATCTTTTCTGACCACAATGCTATGAGATTAGAAATAAATTACAGGAAAAATGTGAAAAAGAAATAAACATATGGAGGCTAAACAGTATGTTACTAAACAACCAATGGGTCACTGAAGAAATCAAAGAGGAAATCAAAAAATACCTGGAAACAAATGACAACAAAAACATGACAATCCAAAACCTATGGGATGCAGCAAAAGCAGCTCTAACAGGGAAGTTTATAGCAATAAATGCTTACTCCAGGAAACAAGAAAAATCTCAAATAAACAACCTAACCTTACACCTAAAGCAATTAGAGAAAGAAGAACAAACAAAATCTAAAGTTAGTAGAAGGGCAGAAATCATAAAGATCAGAGCAGAAATAGATGAAATAGAAACAAAGAAAACAATAGCAAAGATCAGTGAAAATAAAAGCTGGTTCTTTGAGAAGATAAACAAAATTGATAAACATTTAGCCAGACTCATCAAGAAAAGAAAGGAAGGACTCAAATAAGTAAAATTAGAAATGAAAAAGAAGAAGTTACAACTGACACCACAGAAATACAAAGGATCATAAGAGACTACTACAAGCAATTCTATGCCAATAAAATGGACAACCTAGACGAAATGGACAAATTCTTCAAAAGGTACAACTTTCCAAGACTGAATCAGGAAGAAATAGTAAATATGAACAAAACAATCACAAGTACTGAAACTGAAACTGGGATTAAAAATCTTCCAACAAACAAAATCTGGATGGAACAGATGGCTTCACAGGCAAAAATCTATCAAACATTTAGAAAAGAATTAAAACCTATCCTTCCAAAACGCTTCCAAAAAATTGCAGAAGAACAAACACTCCCAAGCTCATTCTATGAGGCCACCATTATCCTGAAACCAAAACCAGAAAAAGATATCACAAAAAAAGAAAATTATAGGCCAATATCACTGATGAACATAGATGCAAAAATCCTCAACAAAATACCAGCTAACAGAATCCAACAACACATTAAAAGGATCATACACCATAATCAAGTGGGATTTATCCCAGGGATGTAAGGAATCTTCAATATATGCAAATCAATCAATGGGATACACCATAAAACAAATTGAAGAATAAAAACCATATGATCATCTAAATAGATGAAGAAAAAGCTTTTGAAAAAATTCAACACCTATTTATGATAAAAACTCTCCAGAAAGTGGGCATAGAAGGAACCTACCTCAACATAATAAAGGCCATATACAACAGAGCCACAGCAAACATAATTCTCAATGTTGAAAAACTGAAAGCATTTCCTCTAAAATCAGGAACAAGACAAGGATATTCACTCTTGCCACTATTATTCAACATAGTTTTGGAAGTTCTAGCCATGGCAGTAAGAAAAGAAAAAGAAGTAAGAGGAGTCCAAATTGGAAAAGAAGAAGTAAATCTGTCCCTATTTGCAGTGACATGATACTATACATAGAAAACCCAACAGATGCTACCAGAAAACTACTAGAGCTCATCAGTGAATTTGGTAAAGTCGCATGATACAAAATTAACACACAGAAATCTCTTGCATTCCTATACACTAACAACGAAAGATCAGAAAGAGAAATCAAGGAAACAATCCCATTTACCATTGCATCAAAAAGAATAAAATACCTGGGAATAAACCTACCGAAGGAGGCAAAAGACCTGTACTCAGAAAACTATAAGATACCGATGAAAGGAATCAAAGATGACACAAACAGATGGAGAGATATACCATATACTTGGATTGAAAGAATCATCATTGTGAAAATGACTATACTACCCAAAGCAATCTACAGATTGAACACAATCCTTATCAAACTACCAATGGCATTCTTCACAGAATTAGAACAAAAAATTTTACAGTTTGTATGGAAACACAAAAGACCCCGAATAGCCAAAGCAATCTTGAAAAAGAAAAATGGAGCTGGAGGAATAAGGCTCCCTGACTTCAAACTATACTACAAAGCTACAGTAATCAAGACAGTATGGCACTGACACAAAAACAGAAATATAGATCAATGGAACAGAATAGAAAGCCCAGAGATAAACCCATGCACCTATGATCACCTAATCTATGACAAAGGAGGCAAGAATATGCAATAGAGAAAAGACAGTCTCTTCAATAAGTGGTGCTGGGAAAACTGGACAGCTACATGTAAAAGAATGAAATTAGAACATTCTTTAACATGATTCACAAAAATAAACTCAAAATGGATTAAAGACCTCAATGTAAGGTTGGACACTATACAACTCTTAGAGGAAAACATAGGAAGAACACTCTCTGACACAAATTGTGGCAAGATCTTTTTTGATCCACCTCCCAGAGTAACGAAAATAAAAACAAAATGAAACAAATGGGACCTAATGAAACTTAAAAGCTTTTGCATAGCAAAGGAAGCAATAAACAAAACGAAAATACAACCCACAAAATGGGAGAAAATATTTGCAAACAAAGTGATAAACAAGTGATTTATCTCCAAAACATACAAACAGCTCATGCAGCTCAATGTTAAAAAAAAAAAAAGACCCAATCAAAAATGGGCAGAAGATCTAAATAGACATTTCTCTAAAGAAGACATACAAATGGCCAAGAGGCACATGAAAAGATGCTCAATGTCACAAATTATTAGAGAAATGCAAATCAAAGCTACAGTGATTTATCACCTCACACCAGTCAGAATGGCCATCATGAAAAATTCTACAAACAATAAATGCTGGAGAGGGTGTGGAGAAAAGGGAACCCTCCTACACTGTTGGTGGGAATGTAAATTGGTACAACCATTATGGAGAACAGTATGGAGGTTCCTTAAAAAAACTAAATATAGAAATACCATATGATCCAGCAATCCCACTCCTGGGTGTATATCCAGAGAAAACCATAATTTGAAAAGATACATGCACCCCAATATTCATTGCAGCATTATTTACAATAGCCAGGACATGGAAGCAACCTAAATGTCCATTGATGAATGAATGGATAAAGAAGATGTGGTACATATATATAATGGAATATTACTCAGCCTTAAAAAGAATGAAATAATGCCATTCGCAGGAACATGGATGCACCTACAGATTGTCATTCTGAGTGAAGTCAAAGACAAATATCATATGATATTGCTTACATGTGAAGTCTAAAAAAATCGTACAAATGAATCTAGTTACAAAACAGAAATAGAGTCACAGATGTAGAAAAGAAACTGGTTACCAAGGGGTAAAGCGTGGGGTGGGGGGGGGTAGGGATAAACTGGGAGATTGGGATTGACATCTACACACTGCTACATATAAAATAGATAACTAATAAGAACCTATTGTATAGCACAGGAAACTCTACTCAATACTCTTTAATGACCTATATGGGAATAGAATCTAAAAAAGAGTGGATATATGTATATGCATAACTGAATCACTTTGCTATATAGCAGAAACTAACACATTGTAAATCAACTATATGCCAATAAAAGTTAATTAAAAAAATAAAATAAGCTAAAATTAAATTTTCCATGATTCTTAGCTTCTAGAACTTATAAAAGCCTTGAAAGAAGCATACATAGATACATAATATTTGAGGTCATTAAAATATATGTAATTGGGGCTTCCCTGGTGGCACAGCGGTTGAGAATCTGCCTGCCAATGCAGGGGACACGGGTTCGAGCCCTGGTCCGGGAAGATCCCACATGCCACGGAGCAACTAGGCCCGTGAGCCACAATTACTGAGCCTGCGCGTCTGGAGCCTGTGCTCTGCAACAAGAGAGGCCGCGATAGTGAGAGGCCTGCGCACCGCGATGAAGAGTGGCCCCCGCTTGCCGCAACTGGAGAAAGCCCTCGCACAGAAACGAAGACCCAACACAGCCATAAGTAAATAAATAAAATTAATTAATAAAAAAAATATATATATATATATGTAATTACACCATACTTAGACCCCACTTCTTCTATAGATTACCTTTTTCTTACAATTCCTTATAGTTATTACATAATCCTTTGGGAAATTTCAACATTATTAAGTGGTTTATTAATTTATCAATATTTTATATATATTTTTTCTTTATAAACATATTTAAATTTTATTTAGAACTTTATTTTAATATTAAGCTTGAAAATAATGTACACATTCACAATCAGGGATAAAAACATAAAATTGAATATATAAATGCAATCATTAGTATAATTACTCATGCCCTATTCTATCATTACAAGTTGTAGTCTTTCAATTTACATGGAGATTTTCTTAATATCCCTCAATTTGTAACATCCACTTGAAAGTTATCCTTTTTTGTAGTACTTGATTTTGGTGCCTTGTAAATTGGTAATCTCCTATGAATTCCAGACCAGTATTAATCAGTATTAATTTACTTCTTTTTCTAACCTAAAATCTGACATTTGATCTCCTAAGAGGGTTAGATGAGTTTCCTTTTCAACATCTGAAACCACCCCTTCTTTGATCTTTTGAAGAAAGGCTAACAATAGTCTTTAATGTTATATCACTATGATCTTGGTAACATTTGATGTGAAACTGCTTCGAAGATACATTGAGTATAATTTGGAGATTCTAATTTATAATTATACTGCACTTCATTTAAGTCTGGGTGTAAACAATCTTTTCAATTGTGAAAATAAGTTTGTTTTCTGGTACTCCAATGAACGTTCTGCTATCATTAAAAATGACACATGTAGGGGCTTCCCTGGTGGTGCAGTGGTTGAGAATCCACCTGCCAGTGCAGGGGACACGGGTTCGAGCCCTGGACTGGGAAGATCCCACATGCTGTGGAGCAACTGGGCCCGTGAGCCACAAATACTGAGCCTGTGCGTCTGGAGCCTGTGCTCCGCAACAAGAGAGGCCGTGATAGTGAGAGGCCTGCGCACCATGATGAAGAGTGGCCCCCGCTCGCCGCAACTAGAGAAAGCCCTCACACAGAAACGAAGTCCCAACACAGCCAAAAAAAAAAAAAAAAAAGACACATGTAAATGGAACTTTACATTATTCTGAGTCCAAGCCTATAAACTTTTTTAGTCTTTATTCAAAATTGCATTTGACATATTAGGCAGTGAGTCCATCATTAGCTCTGTCCAAATGAAACAGACAAATATTTCAAAGTACTGTAATGGAATACA
The DNA here is from genome assembly GCF_949987535.1 of Balaenoptera acutorostrata. Classification (NCBI taxonomy): domain Eukaryota; kingdom Metazoa; phylum Chordata; class Mammalia; order Artiodactyla; family Balaenopteridae; genus Balaenoptera; species Balaenoptera acutorostrata. Next base: position 191,349,942 of record NC_080064.1, read on the forward strand.
TAAAACGATTGAATCTGGATGATGTTAACCATTATGCTTGTTCTATGTGGAAATTTCTCACTCAAAATAGTCCCTGCCTCACAGTCCTTGTATTTGTATAATATTTCCTTGAGTTCTACTGAATAGCAAATGGGGTGCCAAAGAAGAGAAAGCATAAGTATTTAATTTATATATCAGGAATATTATTGTTAAAATCAATGAAAAAATTGCAGGAATAAGATGGGAGAAGAGAAATTACTAGGGACCCATGCATGCTTAAAGAAAATAAACAGAATATCTCTATACTTGAAATAAGTAAGATAATACCTCTAACCTTTGAATCAGAGTACATTCAACTAGAAAATAAACTCCTCATTCTACCACTGAGTGGGTTCAACCCATATAGTGTTGGCTCACTTTCTCACTCCATAGTTCATCATACATTTATAGCCATTAGTTCTTTCTTATTCCAGTTTTATGAGATATAACTGACACATAACATTGTATAAGTTTAAGCTGTATAATGTAATGATTTTATAGACATATATATTGTGAAACAATTACCACGATAAGGTAAATTAACATTCCCATCACCTTACATTGTTCTTTATTTGTGTGTGTGGTCAGAATACTTAAGATCTACTCTCTCAGAAACTTTCCAGTATACAATATAGTATTTTTAACTATAGTCACTATGCCGTAAATTAAATCTCCAGAACTTATTCAACTTATGCTTGTACCCTTTGACCAACATCTCCCCATTTCCTGCTACTTCCCAGCCCCTGGCAACCACCAACCAACTCTTTGTTTCTATGACTCTGGCTTTTTTTAAGATTCACCATTTAAGTGAGATCATATACTATTTGTCTTTCTCTAACTTATCTTACTTAGCATAATGCCCTCAAAGATTCATCTCTGTTGTCACAAAGAGCAGAATTTCCTTCTGTTTTTATGGCTAAATAATATTCTATTGTACATATATACCACTTCTTCCTTATCCATTCCTCTGTCGATGGATACTTAGACTATTTCCATGTCTTGTAAAGCCATTCTTCTAAGAAAATAACAAAATGGTAAACATCATTGGGAAAACTGATGATGCAAGTTATATTCTAGTGGGTGTAGTCCTAACATGAAAATAATACATATAGGGACAGACTGGGAATAACTCACTAGAAGGGTATTAAGTGTGAAACTATTTCATATAATATTCGTATTTTATATAACATTTGTATCACATAAGTATATCATGAAAAACCCAGAACCAAGTCCTGAAATGTTTGATAAATTGCTACCAGCAATAACGTGGAAGACATATTAAACATGTAATTAGCTTGCAAGTTTGGGAGAAAAGGTCAGAAAAGTTTTTGGTAGTATGTGTTGATTGCTTTCTGATGAGTTTGTCAAAATACTACAAGAAAAAAATGAGTTCAGGAAAAATTGTAGCTAGTTTGAAACCACAAATGACAGGGAATACAGCCTATAAACCCTGTGACTTGTGTTATCAAAGGAAGTCATTCCTTCTTAGCCCTAAACAGTAAAATATAACATTGACAAAGGCAAATTAAAAATCAGGCTTGTCACGGAGGAGAGCACAGCAACGGGGGTGCGGAGGGCAAAGCGGAGAGATTCCCGCACAGAAGATTGGTGTGGACCAGCACTCACCAGCCCAGGAGGCTTGTCTGTTCACCCGCCGGGGCGGGTGGGGGCTGGGAGCTGAGGCTCCGGCTTCGGTTGGATCACAGGGAGAGGACTGGGTTTGGTGGTGTGAACACAGCCTGAAGGGGGCTAGGGCGCCACAGCTGGCTGGGAGGGAGTCCGGGAAAAGGTCTGGAGCTGCCGAAGAGGCAAGAGACTTTTTCTTGCCTCCTTGTTTCCTGGTGCGCAAGGAGAGGGGATTAAGAGCACCGCAAAAAGGAGCTCCAGAGACAGGCGCGAGCTGTGGCTATCAGCGCGGGCCCCAGAGATAGGCATGAGACGCTAAGGCTGCTGCTGCCGCCACCAAGAAGCCTGTGTGCGAGCACAGGTCACTATCCACACCTCCCCCTCCGGGGAGCCTGTGCAGCTCGCCACTGCCAGGGTCCCGTGACGCAGGGACAACTTCCCTGGGAGAACGCACAGCACGCCTCAGGCTGGTGCAACATCATGCTGGCCTCTGCCGCCGCAGGCTTGCCCCACATCCGTACCCCTCCCTCCCCCGGCCTGAGTGAGCCAGAGCCCCCGAATCAGTTACTCCTTTAACCCCGTACTCTCTGAGCGAAGAACAGATGCCCTCAGGCGATCTACACGCAGAGGCGGGGCCAAACCCAAAGCTGAACCCCGGAATCTGTGCGAACAAAGAAGAGAAAGGGAAATCACTCCCAGCAGCCTCAGGAGCAGCGAATTAAATCTCCACAATCAACTTGATGTACCCTGCATATGTGGAATACCTGAATAGACAATGAATCATCCCGAATTGATGAGGTGGACTTTGGGAGCAAAGATATATATATATTTTTCCCTTTTTCTCTTACTGTGAGTGTGTATGTACATGCTTCTATGTGTGATTTTGTCTGTATAGCTTTGCTTTTACCATTTGTCCTAGGGTTCTTTCCGTCCATTTTTTTTTTTTTTTTACTTAAAAAATTTTTTTTCTTAATAATTCTTTTTTATTTTTTATTTTAATAACTTTATTTTATATTACTTTATTTTATTTTATTTTATCTTCTTTCTTTCTATTTTTTCTCCCTTTTATTCTAAGCCATGTGGATGAAAGGCTCTTGGTGCTCCAGCCAGGTGTCATGGCTGTGCCTCTGAGGTGGGAGAGCCAACTTCAGGACACTGGTCCACAAGGGACCTCCCAGCTCCACGTAATATCAAACAGCAAAAATCTCCCAGAGATCTCTATCTCAAAGCCAAGACCCAGCTTCATTCAAGGACCAGTGAGATACAGTGCTGGACACCCTATGCCAAACAACTAGCAAGACAGGAACACAACCCCGTCCATTAGCAGAGAGGTTGCCTAAAAATGATAATAAGGCCACAGACACCCCAAAACACACCACCAGACATGGATCTGCCCACCAGAAAGACAAGATCCAGCTTCATCCACCAGAACACAGGCACTAGTCTCCTACACCAGGAAGCCTACACAACCCACTGAACCAACCTTAGCCACTGGGGCAGACACCAAAAACAATGGGAACTATGAACCTGCAGCCTGTGAAAAGGAGACCCCAAACACAGTAAGTTAAGTAAAATGAGAAGACAGAAAAACACACAGCAGATGAAGGAGCAAGGTAAAAACCCACCAGACCTAACAAATGAAGAAGAAATAGGCAGTCTACCTGACAAAGAATTCAGAATAATGACAGTAAAGATGATCCAAAATCTTGGAAATAGAATAGAGAAAATACAAGAAACGTTTAACAAGGACCTAGAAGCACTAAAGAGCAAACAAACAATGATGAACAATACAATAAATGAAACTAAAAATTCTCTAGAAGGGATCAATAGCAGAATAACTGAGGCAGAAGAATGGATAAGTGACCTGGAAGATAAAATAGTGGCAATAACTACTGCAGAGCAGAATAAAGAAAAAAGAATGAAAAGAACTGAGGACAGTCTCAGAGACCTCTGGGACAACATTAAATGCACCAACATTCGAATTATAGGGGTCCCAGTAGAAGAAGAAGAGAAAAAGAAAGGGACTGAGAAAATATTTGAAGAGATTAGAGTTGAAAACTTCCCTTATATGGGAAAGGAAATAGTTAATCAAGTCCAGGAAGCACAGAGAGTCCCATACAGGATAAATCAAGGAGAAACACGCAAGACACATATTAATGAAACAATCAAAAATTAAATACAAAGAAAAAATATTGAAAGCATCAAGGGAAAAACAACAAATAACACATAAGGGAATCCCCATAAGGTTAACAGCTGATGTTTCAGCAGAAACTCTCCATGCCAGAAGGGAGTGGCAGGACGTATTTAAAGTGATGAAGGATAGAAACCTACAACCAGGATTACTCTACCCAGCAAGGATCTCATTCAGATTTGATGGAGAAATTAAAACATTTACAGAAAAGCAAAAGCTAAGAGAATTCAGCACCACCAAACCAGCTTTAAAACAAATGTTAAAGGAACTTTTCTAGGCATGAAACACAAGAGAAGAAAATGACCTACAATAACAAACACAAAACAATTAAAAAATGGTAACAGGAACACACATATCGATAATTATCAATGTAAATGGATTAAATGTTCCAACCAAAAGACATAGACTGGCTGAATGGATACAAAAACAAGACCCATATATATGCTGTCTACAAGAGACCCACTTCAGACCTAGGGACACATACAGACTGAAAGTGAGGGGATGGAAAAAGATATTCCATGCAAATGGAAATCAAAAGAAAGCTGGAGTAGCAATACTCATATCAGACAAAATTGACTTTAAAATAAAGACTATTACAAGAGACAAAGAAGGACACTACATAATGATCAAGAGATCGATCCAAGAAGAAGATATAACAATTGTAAATATTTATGCACCCAACATAGGAGCACCTCAATACATATGGCAAATACTAACAGCCATAAAAGGGGAAATTGACAGTAACACAATCATAGTAGGGGACTTTAACACCCCACTTTCACCAACGGACAGATCATCCAAAATGAATATAAATAAGGAAACACAAGCTTTAAATGATACATAAACAAGATGGACTTAATTGATAGTTATAGGACATTCGATCCAAAAACAACAGAATACACTTTCTTCTCAAGTGCTCATGGAACATTATCCAGGATAGATCATATCTTGGGTCACAAATCAAGCCTTGGTAAATTTAAGAAAATTGAAATTGTATCAAGTATCTTTTCCGACCACAATGCTATGAGACTGGATATAAATTACAGGAAAAAATCTGTAAAAAATACAAGCACATGGAGGCTAAACAATACACTGCTTAATAACCAAGATATCACTGAAGAAATCAAAGAGGAAATCAAAAAATACCTAGAAACAAATGACAATGAAAACACAATGACCTAAAACCTATGGGATGCAGCAAAAGCAGTTCTAAGAGGGAAGTTTATAGCAATACAATCCTACCTCAAGAAACAAGAAACATCGCAAATAAACAACCTAACCTTACACCTAAAGCAATTAGTGAAAGAAGAACAAAAAATACCCAAAGTTAGCAGAAGGAAAGAAGTCATAAAGATCAGATCAGAAATAAATGAAAAAGAAATGAAGGAAATGATAGCAAAGATCAATAAAACTAAAAGCTGGCTCTTTGAGAAGATAAACAAAATTGATAAACCATTAGCCAGACTCAAGAAAAAAACGGAGAAAACTCAAATCAATAGAATTAGAAATGAAAAAGGAGAAGTAACAACTGACACTGCAGAAATACAAAGGATCATGAGAGATTACTACAAGCAACTCTATGCCAATAAAACAGACAACCTGGAAGAAATGGACAAATTCTTAGAAATGCACAACCTTCCGAGACTGAACCAGGAAGAAACAGAAAATATGAACAGACCAATCACAAGCAATGAAATTGAAACTGTGATTAGAAATCTTCCAACAAACAAAAGCCCAGGACCAGATGGCTTCACAGGCGAATTCTATCAAATATTTAGAGAAGAGCTAACACCTATCCTTCTCAAACTCTTCCAAAATATAGCAGAGAGAGGAACACTCCCACACTCATTCTACGAGGCCACCATCACCCTGATACCAAAACCAGACAAAGATGTCACAAAGAAAGAAAACTACAGACCAATATCACTGATGAACATAGATGCAAAAATCCTCAACAAAATACTAGCAAACAGAATCCAACAGCATTAAAAGGATCATACACCATGATCAAGTGGGGTTTATCCTAGGAATGCAAGGATCCTTCAATATATGCAAATTAATCAATGTGATACACCATATTAACAAACTGAAGGAGAAAAACCATATGATCATCTCAATCGATGCAGAGAAAGCTTTTGACAAAATTCAACACCCATTTATGATAAAAACCCTGCAGAAAGCAGGCATAGAGGGAACTTTCCTCAACATAATAAAGGCCATATAAGACAAACCCACAGCCAACATCGTCCTCAATGGTGAAAAACTGAAACCATTTTCACTAAGATCAGGAACAAGAAAAGGTTACTCACTCTCACCACTATTATTCAACATAGTTTTGTAAGTTTTAGCCACAGCAATCAGAGAAGAAAAAGAAATAAAGGGAATCCAAATTGGAAAGGAAGAATTAAAGCTGTCACTTTTTGCAGATGACATGATACTATACATAGAGAATCCTAAAGATGCTACCAGAAAACTACTAGAGCTAATCAATGAATTTGGTAAAGTAGCAGGATACAAAATTAATGCACAGAAATCTCTAGCATTCCTGTACACTAATGATGAAAAGTCAGAAACTGAAATTAAGAAAACACTCCCATTTACCACTGCAACAAAAAGAATAAAATATCTAGGAATAAACCTACCTAAGGAGACAAAAGACCTGTATGCAGAAAATTATAAGACACTGATAAAGAAATTAAAGATGATACAAATAGATGGAGAGATATACCATGTTCCTGGATCAGAAGAATCAACATTGTGAAAATGACTCTACTACCCAAAGCAATCTACAGATTCAATGCAATCCCTATCAAACTACCACTGGCATTTTTCACAGAAGTAGAACAAAAAATTTCACAATTTGTATGGAAACGCAAAAGACCCCGAATAGCCAAAGCAATCTTGAAAACGAAAAATGGAGCTGGAGGAATCAGGCTCTTTGACTTCACACTATACTACAAAGCTACAGCAATCAAGACCGTATGGTACTGGCACAAAAACAGAAATATAGATCAATGGAACAGGATAGAAAGCCCAGAGATAAACCCACGCACATATGGTCACCTTATCTTTGATAAAGAAGGCAAGAATATAGAGTGGAGAAAAGACAGCCTCTTCAATAAGTGGTGCTGGGAAAACTGGGCAGCTACTTGTAAAAGTATGAAATTAGAACACTCCCTAACACCATACACAAAAATATACTCAAAATGGATTAAAACCCTAAATGTAAGGCCAGAAACTATCAAACTCTTAGAGGAAAACATAGGCAGAACACTCTATGACATAAATCACAGCAAGATCCTTTTTGACCCACCTCCTAGAGAAATGGAAATAAAAACACAAATAAACAAATGGGACCTAATGAAACTTAAAAGCTTTGGCACAGCAAAGGAAACCATAAATAAGATGAAAAGACAACCCTGAGAATGGGAGAAGACATTTGCAAATGAAGCAACTGACAAAGGATTAATCTCCAAAATTTACAAGCAGCTCATGCAGCTCAATATCAAGAAAACAAACAACCCAATCCAAAAATGGGCAGAAGACCTAAATAGACATTTCTCCAAAGAAGATATACAGATTGCCAAGAAACACATGAAAGAATGCTCAACATCATTAATCATTAGAGAAATGCAAATCAAAACTACAATGAAGTATTACCTCACACCGGTAAGAATGGCCATCATCAAAAACTCTACAAACAATAAATGCTGGAGAGGGTGTGGAGAAATGGGAACCCTCTTGCACTGCTGGTGGGAATATAAATTGATACAGCCACTATGGAGAACAGTATGGAGGTTCCTGAAAAAACTAAAACTAGAACTACCATACTACCCAGCAATCCCACTACTGGGCATATACACTGAGAAAACCATAATTCAAAAAGAGTCAAGTACCACAATGTTCATTGCAGCTCTATTTACAATAGCCAGGACATGGAAGCAACCTAAGTGTCCATCAAGAGATGAATGGATAAAGAAGATGTGGCACATATATACAATGCAGTATTACTCAGCCATAAAAAGAAACGAAATTGAGTTCTTTGTAGTGAGGTGGATGGACCTAGAGTCTGTCATACAGAGTGAAGTAAGTCAGAAAGAGAAAACCAAATACCGTATGCTAACACATATATATGGAATCTAAGGGGAAAAAAATGGTCATGAAGAACCTAGGGGCAAGACAGGAATAAAGACACAGACCTACTAGAGAATGGACTTGAGGATATGGGGATGGGGAAGGGTAAGATGTGACAAAGTGAGAGAGTGGCGTGGACATATATACACTACCAAATGTAAAATTGATAGCTAGTGGGAAGCAGCCGCAGAGCACAGGGAGATCAGCTCGGTGCTTTGTGACCACCTAGAGGGGTGGGATAGGGAGGGTGGGAGGGAGGGAGACGCAAGAGGGAAGAGATATGGGAACATATGTATATGTATAACTGATTCACTTTGTTATAAAGCAGAAACTAACACATCATTGTAAAGCAATTATACTCCAATAAAGATGTTAAAAAAATAAATAAAAAAATAAAAATCAGGCTTGTGGTAAATATATTAAGGTTCTATCTATTATCCTCATTGATAAAACCTCTGATTAAGATTTCTCAGACTATCAGAACACTTTAAAGTGGGTAAACAATATATATTTCAATTAGGCCAGATACCTCAAGGAAGAGAATAGATGTAGCCCTCTTACTGAAGCCTGACATATACATACATGCAAATTGACAGATAGAGGCATGAGGAATAAGAATATAGGTATAGCAAGCATGAGGATTTATGTTCTAAAAGGAATATATGGCTCTTATTCCTATAGCCATATGGCTATTAGTCTATGGTGATGACAGGAAGCAAACAATTAAGAAATAATATTTCAGAAGTAGTACTGTAAAATTATATAATGAGTTATATTACCGAAATACCCACAATTCTATACCAAAAGATATTGTGACTATCTGAGCAGTAAATCTACTTTGGGAGCTTGTATTGCTTATGGTGGGACATTCACTGAGAATGATGCTCATGGCACCAACAAGGACATATTCACTGATGTCTACTTCAGGAGTGGCCACAAGATCATGAAAAGCTGTCACACCTCCCACCAGCTGTGTGGAGATCAGGCAGCTGGAGATCACAGATAAAAATGGACAAGGGAATACGATCAGGGACTTGTGCTTCGATCATCTTTTCTTCAACCTTTTGATGAAGAAGGCATTTCCAATCTAGGGTCATCGAATGACCTAATAAGACACAGGACACTGGGCAGTTTAGATCATCAGCAGTTTATTAGTCACACAATCACAGCCAGGACAGGAGGACACCATGCATGCAGGGTCACATGGAGTTTGCCCTTTGAAACAGAGTGAGTGAGCAGGGGCTGTGGGGGTAGGTTTTTGCAGTAACAAGAGGGTGAACTGATTCCTGGTTCCCACAGGAGGATGTGCATGCCCGGTTTGAATGACTTTGTGGGCTGTTAGGGAACTGAAGCTTGCTATGCGGAAATGGTCAGCCACTGTACCTGGAGGGTTATTTGGCTGGAGGATCTCATTCACGGGAGTAGACTTGGGGAGGGAACTTGTATTTAGGCCATGTGAGGCCCTCCAAGCTCTTGACGTCATGGAAGCACCCAATATTGAATTAATTTCAGACTTTGCACCACGCTAATCAAGGGGCATTCTATACACAACTCCTCCATGATGCCCTTCCATCCCGAGAAAGAACTGATCTACTGTAGAAAGTTTGCATTTTCTAGAATGTTTAAATAAATGAAATAATACAATACATTCCCCCTTTTATCTGGCTTTTTCACTCAGAAAAATTATGAATTCAACCTAATTATTTTGAAATTCATGGGTGATTTATATAGTAGGTGTTTGTTTAAATCTAAGAAACTGACAAAGTGATTTTCAATGTTTGCTACATTTTACACTCTGACCCATACTGCATTAAGATTTCTATTACACCACATCCTTGCCAACTTTTGGTAGGGTGAGTCATTTTACTATGTGACATTTTAATAGTCTAATGATAGCTAATTGTGGTTTTAATTTGCTATTCCCTAATGATTAAGGATTGTTTTTCTTCTTCATTGTAAATCGTGTTTTCCTGCACCTTTGCATGCCTAGTGAATATGATTAGACACCAGGCACTGTGAATTTTACCTTCTTGGGTGATGGATAATTTTTTATACCTACAAATATTCTTGAGCTTTGTCTGGGATGTCATTAAATCTTGAAAATGGTTTGCTCCTTTCCAATCTTGCTTTAATAGTGTGTTAGGCAGGAACAGAAGAGCATTTAGTCTAGTGTTAATTCCTCTCCACTACTGAGGTAAGACCTTCCAAATACTCTACCTGATGCCCCATGAATTATGAGATTTTCCAATACGGCTAGTGACAGCAGGCAGTATTTCTGGCACTTCGTGAGCCCTAGGTGTTGATTTCTACTATCGGCTCGGTAGTTCTTTCCACATCCTTGGGTAGTTTCCTCCCACGCGTGCACTGATCAGTACCCAGGTGAATTCTTGAGAGGACTCCCTGAAGATGTCTGGGGCTCTCTTTCTGTGAAGCGATCTTCTATCTGATATTCTCTCCTGCAAATTCTGGTCACCATAGCCTGTCTGGATTCCAATCCGTATCTCCTCAAGTAAGGGAGGCTTTCTGGCTCTGCTTGGGCTCCTGCTGCCTGAGACTTGAGCCACAGCCTGGAAATGTCTCCAGGCAGTAAACTGGGGAAATGATAAGATTTACTTTGTTAGTTTTACATTTCTCCCATTTACCATCCTGCACTGTTTGATGTCCAATGTCTTGAGAGCCATTGTTTCATATATGTTGCCCGCTGTTTTAGTTGTTGAGACAGGACAGTAAATCTTACCCTGTTACTGCATTTTGGCCAGAGGTAGATGTCATGGTTATTTTTTAATTACAGCATAAATTAGTCTTACCTGACTACTGTAGAAAAGGTTATAGTAATATCAGTGTGCTCAAAAATTAGGTGTAGGACAAATAAAAAATTCCACATATAATTTATAAATAAGTTCTTAATGTGTATGTGTATGTTTTATATGACAAGAGAACAAGAGTAATAAAATCAACATAGTTAAGGTTCTATGCAGGACAGAAAGACCAATTAGATGCTTGCACAATTCTAGATGAAATGGAGAAGTTACATACATGTGGCTATCACTAAGCTTTGGCTTTAATTTCACACCACTACAGCCAGGATCAAGAAGCCAGGACAGTGTCTCCCAGAGTTTAGGAAACAGTTTCTACCTCTTTTAAGAGTGCTGCCACAGTCACTGTTCTCTTGGAACATAAGACTGGTAATTAGACTTTAAGACATAGCACCCAGCTTCTCATAATGTTCATTTCTGTCGATAATACTCCACAAGTATGGATCTGCCTCACTTCCAACTTATAAATGTGATACCTAATTTACATTCAGAACTCTAGCTTTAAGGGTGTCTGAAAAATGCAATATTTAGCTTTCCAACTTTAGAGATACAAGGCAAAAGAAAGGTTATGAGTGTCGATCAACATATCCATCAAACTCCATCACTCTGGCTATTCAAATTCCATTCATAGCTTTCTATGCATAATAAATGTCCGTCTGTACCAGTAGACAAAGCCAAAGAGGATAAACAGCACAGCATCAGTCAGGGTACCCATTTCAAAGTGACATCCACTCTCTGCTTATTTAGTCAAGATTCTGCTTTGCTTTTCTGTAAATAGAAAACCAATTCAGAAGCCAGTTATCAAAAATGTACTATATATAAAGTATTAAGGAAAAAGAAGAGCAAAGCTTACATCCACAATAAGGGAAAGAAGAAAATATTCATAGTCATTAGGGAAATGTAACTACAGATCTACATAGGGAAAAATCATAGGGAAATGTAACTACAGATCTAAATATAGATGTATTTGAAGGAAAGAGAGAATATACTTAGTTACTAAAGCCTGCATTTCAGTTCACAAGGCTATGGTTGATATTTATAATCTCACCAGATATTTCATGTTGCCTTTTCCTTTAGTCAGCATCTCTGTATTTGACAAATTTTCTACTCAGTACTTTAAGCCATTAGTGTTTGTGCTTTTACTATTATCACAGGTTATGAAGGAGCTGACCAATGAACCTGAGGAGCCCATGTTTTCAAAACACACCCCTCTCTACCTCCTTTTTGATAATCAGGATAAGCATACCACACAGTATGATAAGCATCTGCTTTTCTTGTTGATTCAATGGCACTGGAATCCAAAGTGGCACAGTCACTGTATGAAAACAGTGTTTTTGTTTTCTGGGTGAATTATACCTTTAAACCAGAAGAGCACAAACTTCTGGTGATGGAAAACAAAAATTTGTTAGTGGATCATAAGGAAAGACCACTTACAAATCTTGAACACCAGAACAATATGTTGTGGCCATGGCAGAAATAGTACCAAATATTGCCAAGGGAAGAGATATTCGTACCCAGCATAATTGCTTATTCCAGTACCTACAAGTAGATGTTTGGCTAGGCCACATTTTGGGGGACAATATACTTACAGCTTGTAGTGATGCCTTTACTAAATCTTCAAAAGGTGACTTCAACTGTATATGAAAAGTTTTTCTGAGAAAACTGCGATAAGACAAACTCCCTAGATGTGAGCCACTTCATCATGGATATTCATTTTGCTTTGTTGTTATTACAAAATGAATTGTTTTTTCAAAAACAATGTTATGCATGATATCATAATAGTGAATTAGGCATTCGGTAAACCCAAAAATGATAGTGCTTATAGAAGGACTGGGTTCAGAGAAGACATCCATATCCAGTATAATTTTTATTCAAGTGAAAAAAATATTTATATTTATATTTATATTTATTTATTTTTTATTTATAAAAGCAGGGCATCAAACAATGAAACTTCCCCTGGGTGATTTCCCAATCCTCCAGAGAAATGGTGTAGTAACATGTGAGACTGTGTGCGGTCAATGGCAGCGATCACTTTAGACTCAGTGGGGTGAAGTCCATGCTGTTTGATCCAGGAATGATCTTCATCCCAGCTGCCTTGGGATATTATTGATCTGATTTTATGGTAATCAGTTAAAGAAGCTGACCAAGATGAGTAAACTTGTCCCTCGGATTATTGAGAGTTTCTTCTGCAGTAAATACTCTTTTGTGAGCATTTACACAAGAAACAAATATATTCTCATTTCACTGGATCCTGATTCTAAAATTTCTTTACATATAATCCCCAGACCCTTTTATGAGGAACCCACCAACCGTTATTTTTAGTTGTCCTTACCTTCTTTCCATGTGGTTAGTCATTGCCCAAAAATCACTGCAGATCTGTACCTCTGGCACTTCCTTCTTTAGAAAAAGTATACTTCAAGATATACTGTACAATGTTTGTCCACTTGAGGGACTGATCTTCTCCACCGGGCTTCAGGTCCATGCTAAGTGTGTAGGTGAAATGGAATAGTATTTCATTTCTAGCAGCATCCAGTCAATGAGCCAAAACAAACTAACTCAGGCTTACATGTGATTTCCTGAGTCGACTGCCCATTATGATCTCTCTAAGCATCCACAGATGTGTACAAAATATTAGTGGCTTTTGGACATAGAGTCAGGCTTTCCTCATTCATGCGTTTCTACATGTGAAAGGAGTCCTTATACAAAAGTAGAGGAGTCTGAGAGTATTTCTCACAAGAAGTATGTACTGAAGAAGAACAGAAAAAGTATGGTGTTATTGCAGGTGTTCACAACATGGCAAAGGCAACAGAGAGACAAGCCTGAGGATTAGCTGTGTTCCATAAACTAGAGTTCTGTGATGTGCTTCTCTGACTGGAGATTTCTGCAGACTCCTCCTAGAATCCTGATCCAACAAAGAAGCATCAGTCATCCTCTGGATCTGCTGGATCAGCGGCATCTACACAACAGATAGTTTAGCTGTTTTCCTGGCATGAGCAATGCCAGGAAAACAGCTAAACTATCTCTTATTCTGTATTACTTAGTTCATGAGTTAGAGCCAAATGTTCAGCCAAATATTCTTTATGAGCCCCCAAATCTAAATACATCCAGTAAGCATCTATTAGCTTGTCTTCCTTTAGCTAAGGAAACCAGGTGTTGTAGTAGATAAACCCAAAATCTCATTGAGAAAAAAGAGCCAGAATTAGAAAATAAACAGAAAATGTTAATAAATCACAGGTTATATGTTTGTCTGGCATCCACAAAGGCATCCAAAACAACTAAATTAATAATAATTAATTAATCATTCTTAGAACAGGCAAGATATTAATAGGATGGCTGGATATACATTTTATTTTAAAATAGAAGTGATGAATAGTTTTTGTTTCCTGATTCCAAAATTTATCTGGAAATGCAATGGTCCAACCATAGTCAAAACTCTACTGAAGAACAACAAAAAAAGTATAGAGTTATTGCAGGTATTGACAACGTGGCAAATGAAACAGAGGGGCAAATTGCTAGGAAATCCGGCAATCCATTTAAGAAAAAGAAATGAAATTGGACCTCTACATCACACGATTATAGGGAATCAATGCCAGGTAGATTGAAGTCCTAAATGTGAAAGTCAACCATGTAAAACCTTTACAAGGTAATATAAGAGATTATCTTCATGACCTTGAGGAAGAGGGTGATTTCTAAGACAAAACATGGAAGAAATAACCCAAGGTAGACACTGGCATATTGTATATACATTAAAGTTAGAAACTCTTATAAGCTATGAAAAAAATAAGCTGAAGAATGATGGCTATACAAAACATATAAAGAGCCTTAAATATAACATAAGATAAAAAAGGCAAGTGAATAAACAGAAACTTTTCAAAAGATGAACTCCAAATGGCTAATAAATGAATATGCACTCAGCTCTTTAATAACAAGGCAAAAGCAAATCAAAGCCACAGTGTGACGCTGCTGCATCATGGATTGGTTGGCTAGCATGAGAGTCTGACAATATCAGTGCTGGTGAGGATGGGGATCTATGAGAACTTTCATACACCGCTGGCCGCAAATCAGACAAAAATTCTGAAGGACACATTGACAATTTCTCTAAAGTTTACCACATGCATATTCTACAACTTAGCAATTCTACTTCTAGCTGGAGACCCTAGAAAAAGGAGTGCACTTCTAATCCAGAAAACATGCATAGGAATATTCATAGCAGCATCATTTACAACTGCCAGAAATTGAAAACAACCCAAATGTTCATCAACATTAGAATAAATGAATAAATTGTGGTATAATCACAACAGAATATACAGAGCAATAAAAATTGATGAACCACAGCTATAGGCCTTTGGAAAGAATCACAGACACATAAAGAAAGGCAAAAAAAAAAAAACCATAAAGCAAACAAACAGCAAAAATGTATACAAGGCAGAATAAAAGGCTAATAGATGCTGACAGGTAAACATACATCTTATGAAATCCTAAGGAATTTTTTCCTTCATCACTTTTTTCAGGATATTGAACATAAAGGACTATATCATTATAATCTGAGGAAGACAGGTTTTAAAGAGACTGTTATCCATAGTGAAATCTAATGAGGTGGTTTATTTCTGCTATATTTAACGGTTACAGCAATGATGGTACAAAATGTTTTGTCAAGCCAAGTATATAAGAAATTTTTATTGAGCTTATAAGGAAAAGTAGGAGAAAATGAAGCTAGGCTATCATGTCACAGTGAGAGGATGCTTACTTTTACTGCTTTTGCTAAGGAGGCAATGATTGAAAGCAAATGTTTTCACCATTTCATTTTCATAATTTATTTTTTCTCTCAAAACTGAAGAGGCTTACACTCATAGATATTTCTAAGCTAAGCAAACTACTAAATGAATAATGTTTTGTGGTGTTATTACAAACGCTAATATAAAGTCTTTCCTCAGCCCAGTTTCAGGAGAATAAAGTCACACAAAGCTTCTGCTGAACAGACAGAAGTAGATATGATTTTTAACTCACGAACACACTTTCTATGGCCATGGTGAATGAACAAAAGTTTTAGAACACTGATGAAATGGCAACAAATCATTTTGCTCCCAAGGAACACCTGAAGACCTATTGCAGACAGGTTTCCTAACACTGAGGAGAGCAGAGTGTCTGAGAAAGCCCTCTTCCTATGACCCCAGCATCACGGGTCTAAGACTGAAGATCGCCTTAGGCATCCCCCAGCCCCATCAGCAGGCTAGTAAGCACAGAGTAACATGAATTGTCATCTAACCCTGGGAAGAGGACCAATCAAATCCTAAAGGGAGACCCTACCAAGGCTCAAGAGCACAAGAAAACCCGTGGGTTATTGTGGTTGAGGAAACTTGAGTAAAACTCTCCAGTACACCAGCCCTTACCCTTAGCATTAGGTAAGTTCAGAGGAATTTGAAGCTATTGGTCTTGAAGGTAACTGTAAAAATAAACCCCAACCCAACTTAAGCCCTAACAAAATTCACCCAGTACTCACATTCAAGAATAGCCGAGGGGACGTGACCATCTTCAGGTGTAACTAATATTTATCTCAGACCCAAGGGTCTTACTCATCATTAACCACCAGGGAAATATGAATTAAAACTACAATACAATCCTAATAAATGGCCACTGATACAGAAAATATTAAAAGATTGAGAATGATAACAACAATGATGTAAGAAAGACAAACAACTTTGTCAGAGATAGCTGGTAGGAGTGTAAATTGAGATAATCAGTTTGGAAAGGTATTTGGAAGTATCTACTAAAACTGAACTAGAACTTAGCAATTATATGCCCCAAAGAATTGTACACATATTGATACCGAAAGACAGGTATGAGAATGTTCATAGCAGTACTATTAATAAAAATGCAAACTGGAAACAACAAATACATCTTTCTACAGAATGATAGATAAATGTATTATCATCACACACACCAATAAAAATTAATGAATTACAGCTATCCGCATCAAGGATGAGTTTCACAAACATAATATTATCTCAAAGAAGCCAACACAAAAGTATATGCAGTAAAATTCCACTCATATCAATATCAATCATGATAAAATTAGTTCACGGTGATGGAAATCAAGTCAGTGCTTTCTCCTGGGTGGAGATTATTGGCTGTGATGGGACGTTACAGTTTCTGGGTTGCTGTTAATAGTCTGTATCTTGTTTTCTGTTTTAGCTACATAGGTTTATTAAACCTTTGACAATTCATCCAGCTGTTATTATTATGAATTATGAAGATTTTTATAAATGAACAACATACTTAATTCATTAAAAAACCCATCCTTTGCCCTTGAAAGAAAACAGAATAAATAAAGAAACTTTGAAAATAAGCAGGTATAGGAAGATCAGCCTTCAAGAGCCCGGGCAATGGGAGCCACGTGCTCTGGTGAGCAGGAGTATTTCATCATTGACATCGTTTATAAGTGTCTGCTTCTCATGATATTTGAAAGAAGACTGAATTTTAACCAGTGTATTATCGTCAAATCTCTACAGACAATGCACTCCACTACTGCCTGTACTCAAGACAGACTATTCTCATGTCCCACCCCCCGATATACCATCACTTTGAACAAATAGCCAGAAGAAATCACAATTTCAAAATCAGACAAAATATTATTCTAAGCAATGAATTAATAATATATATTGAGAAGTTCTTGTGTTGCTTAAAAGAACAACTCAAAGTCTGTAATGATCATGAAAATATACATGCTTTGAAATGCATAAATCAAAATACATAATGGAAAACCACATTAATTAATCCACCAACATTTCTTGAAGGCTTACTTTGTTTCAGTCTCTCTTCTAGGTGCTTCAAAGACACGGGTCAATAAAAGGTAAAATTCTCTGTGCTTGTGCGGCTTTTATTTCAGTGGCCAGAACCAAAACGCAAACCAGTTCAGCAACAATTGCCCTTAGAAATTTTCACAAGTCATTTTCAAAAGCTGATAGATCAATGAGCCAGACCAAAACAAAAATAAAGAAGACCTGAATTACGCCATTAACAACCTTAGACTGCGTGTTAAATTGCATACAATAAAACCAGAGATGCATTCTTTCATAGTAAGTAGTATGCATGAAATGTTTACAACAAAGTCATTATTATACCATGGAAGCCACAATTATCAACCTGCTACAGACAAGCAATATTCTTTTACTTCACTGCAGTAAATTCAGTACATGTAGAAATCAAGGATATAAGCGTAGGGGAAAAAATCAGTACGTCTGAAAATAAAATAACTTTTAGACTAAAGATAAAAGCTTGGTTTCCCACTCCACTCTCTGGAAGGTAAGCTACAGAGGGTGGCTGTGGTATATCCAGTGAAGGTCTTACCTTTATCGCCGCGAGGGATGTTTCAGCTCCCCTACTCTTCCCTCTGCCCTTCCGAGACTGCTATCCTGCACTCTGGGAAGGCCCCAGAAGCCTCTGGGCATGTCTCTCATTGGCTTCCCCGCCCTTGCCTTCAACCAGCCATGCTGATGTCCTGCATTCAGAAAGATCCCTTGCACCTGGGGCATCTCTTGCAGGTCTTCCCTTCCTCCACCTCCTGCAGGTGGTGAAAGTCTGTGGGAAACAGTGTGTGAGCGCTGTCTGGAGCTGTCACTTGGCCTCCTCACAGTTGCAGCCATCAAGCCAGGCCAGGGACAGTGAAAGCTTTGTTAACAATGTGTCTCATCTGCCCACACCTCTCAGAAGAGCAGATTTCTTTTGAACCTGCCACTTTGCCAGTATTAAAAGAAACTGAGGGTCTTTTTCCCCTTAAAAATGGCTATTTACTTTCTGGAAGTTTATTTACATTTCTTTGCATCCTCGGCTCTCTGACGGATTTTTAAAAATACTACGATTGTACGACTCATTTGGCTTTTTCTCATAGTTTAAGGAGGAACAATGGCCTACTGATACTTTAGAACACCCTGAACACCAGCGTTCTATTTTGATTTTAATCTAATAACTACAAAATGCATGACTACATGACTACACAATAATAACTGTATTTCAAATGGAGAATAGTATCTACATTCTGAAACCAGTCACTGTCTTTAATTGTTTCAGCTTGGAAGTATTTTCACACCTGGGTTCCACTTAGAGACTGCCTCCAGTTATTTCCACCACACTGTTCTATCCACTCATCTGTTACATGCATCCAAACACGAATCCCACTGGGTGGCAGTCTTCTTGTGTGCCCCCCACCCCCATTATGGCTGTGGTTCTACTCCTGACTCAACAAGGCAGCCTCTATTCTCCTGCTGATCCTTTCCCCCTGTCCTCATCTCTGTTTTATGCAAACGCATTGTCCTTTACATTTCACCTCATTCTAGAATATGTTTTGCTTCTTGCCTCTTAAATTACCTTGGACATACCCCTCCTTACTAAGTAAACATGTTCTTTGCAGTTTTTGAAGTGAAGATTGCTTATTGTGCTATTTTCTATGAGAATAGTTGCTGATGGTCCTGCATCACCATTTTTCTTCCTCAAAATTATTTCCTTCCCACACATGACATTTTCATTTTTAGAAAAACAGCCCCCTTGGAGCTGATACCTCCCAGGTATGTACATCTCCACGTTCTTCTGGTACCAGCTCATGCTCATCACCTGTATTACAGCTGTGACGTGAGTAACTTCAGTAAATCTGTGGGCTTTTTCCAGAAGGGATCACACCCTGGCCCCCCTATTCCTCTAACCCAGTGATTTTCACCTCCACTCCATTAACCCCATTTCATAACTATAACCTGCATTTTATCATAATCCAGAACAGCTCTACCTCTAAATTAATTACACATTGTGTTTCTGACAACAGTCATTCTAGCTCTAGTTCCCACATTTACTTACCCCCATGAGTCCATTACCTTCCCCTTATGTCCCTATTCATTCTCGGTTACTTATTTTCTGTTAATTCTCCTACCTTATGTCCTAGGGAGGCCACGGAATAAGATTTTAATCTTTCTCACGACTCCCCCTATCCAATGCTTCTACATTCTTTACTTTAAATTGCCTTACATTTCCTCTTTTGAAAAATCTTGACTTGAATTAGGCACATCTTCCATATTTCAATCACCTTCCAGAAACTGATACTAAATGCCACACAGTAGAAAGCTGTTTATAAATGTTTTTTTTATTACAAAATTTGCTCTTGACCCTGGTGTAGTTTTGAATTCAATATATTCATGATAACTTGATTCATAGTTCAAAATACAGTTATTTTAATGATAAATCATAGTGTTTGGTAGACTAACATAAAATGTATATCTTCAGCTACACAATTTTATTTTACCAAATTTTTTAATGTCTATTTACTGTACAGTAATTGTATTCAATACAATGGATATATCAAGAAATATCACATTAAACTATTTTTGGCCTTGCCATCAGGTGTCACATTTAAATGAAATGTTTTCCAGACATTATTTTTATCTTGAGCTTATGTTTTTCACTTCCAGGAGGAAGTATTTATAAAGATTGAACAGGTTTATTCTTGAAATAATGAAAAGCATAACACTATGAAGTTTGCTATATACATAGCAAGCAAGAATAGTAAAAGAAATAAAAATCACTGAGTTTTAACTTTTAGAGATTATTTTTAAAAACCTAATTTGGAAACAACAGCACTATTGTTTACTATAGTACATTGGAAGTTAAACATTGTCAACAGGCTAAATTTGGTACCACTTCATTAAATAAATGATAGTTCTTGATCTGCATATTTGAATTGCTTACGTTTTTATATTTGACTTAAGTCGTAAATTATAGAAAATACGTGAATTAAGAAATGTTCATGCAACTTGAAATGATAAACCCTGACCGTAGCTAGATTTATGGGACTTATAAAGAGTTGCTGTGTTAGAACTTGTGGCTGGGAATAAAATGATGGTGCCCAGTATACCTGTCCTTCAATTAATCATTGAAAAGAAGGTTAAATGTTGATAAGCAAACCCTTTCAGAATCTAATGGCAGTTAGATATGGTAATAAGTGAGAAAGACAATTGTGCTTCTTGGACATTATTTTTCACATGTCTAATTATTTTAGTTTTCAGTGATCTAGGGCCACAGTCCAGGAAGTGTGTTGCACATTTAGTGGTGTCCATAATCTTAGGATGCTTGATGATCATTAAAGATGCATGTGGGACATGTACAGGAATTCTAGATTAAAAGAAAAAAAGCTATCAACAGGAATTTGAATTTTACCTTTGGTAGTCACCACCGTATCTTTTCACACCACAACATTTTCCAACCAATGACTGCTAAAAGCAAATTAATTTGGGCAAAAGAGATTATACACATGTTTTAAAAATAGGGTTAAAACTTGTTAGAAGCCAGAGGAACTGAGGGCCAAAGGTTATTAGGGACAATCTGTGTCCCATGGCTTTACCAAGGCACCATTCCCTTTTGAACCTTGGGTTAGATAATCTGTAAGATTTCTTTTAGTTTTCAACATGCTTTTCCCAAATTTTCTAGAAGTAGTAATAATGGCATTGCAGTAAAAAAAATTTTTAAATATGTTCTCTTTGTGCCTACTGGAATAAGCAAGAACATCCATTACTGTTTAGTGTAGATATTATTATTATCATTATTTTCATTATATTCTTGTGTATGAGGATATTCCTTTCCCTTCTCCATGTCTACCATTGCATAGTTATCTATGGCAGTGTGACAATTATCCTAAAATTTAGTCACTTAAAACAATAAACATTTATTATCTTATAGTTTTTGTGGGTTAAGAATCCAAGGGCAGGGCTTCCCTGGTGGCGCAGTGGTTGAGAATCTGCCTGCTAATGCAGGAGACACGGGTTCGAGCCCTGGTCTGGGAAGATCCCACATGCCACGGAGCGGCTGGGCCCGTGAGCCACAGCTGCTGAGCCTGCGCGTCTGGAGCCTGTGCCCCGCAGCGGGAGGGGCCGCGATAGTGAAAGGCCCGCGCACCGCGATGAAGAGTGGCCCCCACTTGCCGCAACTAGAGAAAGCCCTCGCACGAACCGAAGACCCAGCACAGCCAAAAATAAATAAATTAATTAATTAAATAAATAAAAAAAAAAAAAAAAAAAGAATCCAAGGGCAGCTTAGTTGGGCTTTCTGGCTAAGGGTGTTGACAAAGTTGCAATCAAGGTATCACCTGGGACTGGAGTCATCTTAGCTCAATTAGGGATGGATCTGCTTCCAAACTTACTCATGTGGTTGTTGATAGGATTCAGTTCCTCTGGTTTCTTGGCTTGAGGGCCCCTTTGCCTTGCTGGCTATTGGATGGAAGCGGGACGGACTCTGCTCTTCGCCAGGTGGACCTCTTGACAGACGGTACAATGACATAAATCAGGAAGAAGGGATCATGGGGAGTCATCTCTAAAGCTACCTCCTGCAACCACCTTATTCAGATCTATAACATAACTGAGAGTAAAGAAAGCAAAAAGCATTAATTTGTTACAATTGCTCAAAGAACTGCTTTGGTCATGGAATAAAAAGCCAAAATGTATCCAAGTAAAAGTAAAAAATCAGTAAATAACCAACATGTAAAACGGCCAAAAAGTATAATTTAAGCCCCCCAAAATTTCTCCAAAATGATGCTCTGGGAGTCTCACTAAAACATTCACTATAAACACAGCCTGTGGTCCTACTGCCTGAGTTGTCCAAATGAGACTTTTAAATGCTGTTGAATATGGCAACATTGTGTCCAAGAAATTTGAGTCATTTTTTGAAACACATCTATCAATTCTCTTTAACTCAGGAGTGCATTATACACTCTTTGCATTCCTTATTGTACCTTATATTTTATAGATGCTAATAAACACTTATTGTAAAAAAAAATACTACCAAGCATTTACTTGTGTTTCAGGCATTCAAAGTTGGTGGAATATGTGGCTACTAATTTGAAACTTCACAGATTAATCGAAGAGACAAAAAGTATGTGGTTGAAAAAAAGATGCAAAGTATCAAAACAACATGAAAGTAGTTGTCAATATATAATAAATTAAATATCTTTAATAGTGTGAGGTAGGACTTAATCTTGAGATAGAGTAGAGCAGGATTCAAGAAAAATAATAGAGTAAGGTGGGCGGCTGATATTACTTGTTTAATTATTTTTATTATTTTTGAATTGAAATACAGTTAATTTACGTGTTAGTTTCAGGTGTACAGCAAAGTGTTTTAGTTATATATATATATATATATACTCTTTTTCAGATTATTTTCCATTATAGGTTATTACAAGATATTGAATATAGTTCCCTGTGCTATACAGTAGGTCCTTGTTGTTTGTCTATTTTATATATAGTAATGTGTATATGTTAATCCCAAACTCCTAATTTATCTCTCCTATCCTCTGCTACCTGTTTAATTATTTACTTTTATCAAGTAAATAAAGACAATTGTCTGACAGGAGTTACTTCAATGTTCAACTAAAGTAATGTAACTTACTGCTTTAAATACCTAGACAGAGCCAAAAATGTTCAATAAGAAATAACAAGCAAATAAACATACAAATACATACATACATGCATACTTTCAAACATAGATACATATACAGAAACATGCAAAAATTAACGAACGAATGTGTGATTAGTGAAATTAGAGAATTAATGAAAACTTGAAATATTCTCTCCAACTTTATCAATTTGATAAGCCAAGATTAAAAAAAAAAAATTCCCCCCCTCCAAAAAAAATTCTCTGGATTTTGGCAAGTTTAAAAACAACTCATGGACAAATACTACTTTTTTCTTTACTCATTTCTATTTTTCCTAATTTTTGCAATGCATATACCTCCCTTTGATTTAGAGAAATGTAATATTTTTAAATGCAACAAAAATAAGTAATAAATAAGATAAATGAAAGGAGATAACAATACCTCCTTTCATGAGCTGCTTGAGAGTTTCCCAGGCAATAATATATTGCTCTCATGCTGTAAGTTGAGAAATGCCTTGTATAATGTATTTTATCACTCAGGATTTTTCTTTCATATGTGTGTGTCATGTGTCTTTTTAACATAGTCTTATACTTGGTCGCATTCCACTGCATACATGCAATTTAGCTTAATTTTACACCATCTTCACTTCCATACGTGAAGATCTATGGTGAAGGCAAAGTTCTTATCACAGATAACTTTCATCCTGCGAAAAAGTTTAAAATATCTGTATATTTCTTATTTCTTCTTATATTTTCAGGCTGTTAGCTATTCACAATGACTCATTATCAGCCAGAAAGGGCAAACTTTAGCTATGATTTACTATCTTCTGATTTCTGAAAGGCTTTGTTTATCCACAAAAGGACTGCCTTTTACTTATTCAGAATGCATATACAGTCTTACTGTGTTTCCTGAAATGTTAACCTCATCAAGGAGGGGTGGATGCTTTTATCTCTATATCAGGATAAAAGCTCCTCTTTTCTCCCTTTGGTCCTGCATTTGCCCTTGTTTTTCAAATGCTGTATCTTTTGGTTTTTCTATAGAAAACTCACATATCACAACATTATTTTAATGTTTAAATCTATTATTGAGACAGATGTAAAGCAAAGAATAGATTATATTTCAGAATAACTGTGCCTGCATTCTGATTCCATCATTTACTAGCGACATAAATTTAGATGGGTGTTTGAAAAGTCTTTTTTAATGGCAGCGAAGTTACGATGACCCAAGAATTTGATCATATTGAAGAACTGAGGCAGATCAAATTCTAATCAGAATGTCAAAATAATCTGCAATTTTTCACAACCAAATAAACAACCACTGTAGTCACTAAGAGCAACCCTACCAATGAGTTAATTAAATATTAATATTTAAGGGGAACAAAACAACTCTATGCAATAATGATATTGTATTAAGAACAAATTTCTATTCACTCAAATTATGGTAATTCAACATTGTTTGCTATGTATGTACACATTAGCAGTTATGTGACTTTCAAAATAATTCCTTTGTTATGGACCACTTTTTAGAGTACTAAATCAGAACTTCTAACTATGAGTTAATATTAATTCATGCCAACTAACTTTAGTAACTCTAATAAGCAACAGGCTTTTGTTGTTACACGCAAATTAAAATATGTGAAGTTTTGCATAATTCCCCCATGAAAAACAAACAAAAAGAGGCCTTGCATTTTTTTTTTTTTTTTTTTTTTTAAAGGATTTTCTTATTTATTTATTTATTTATTTATTTATTTATTTTTGGCTGTGTTGGGTCTTCGGTTCGTGCGAGGGCTTTCTCCAGTTGCGGCAAGCGGGGGCCACTCTTCATCGCGGTGCGGGGACCGCTCTTCATCGCGGTGCGCGGGCCTTTCTCTATCGCGGCCCCTCCCGTCGCGGGGCACAGGCTCCAGACGCGCAGGCTCAGCAATTGTGGCTCACGGGCCCAGCTGCTCCGTGGCATGTGGGATCTTCCCAGACCAGGGCTCGAACCCGTGTCCCCTGCATTAGCAGGCAGATTCTCAACCACTGCGCCACCAGGGAAGCCCGGCCTTGCATTTTTGAATTAGCTTTTAACTAAGCACAGAGTTTCCATTAGTCTGCTTATGTGCTATAGAGCATCTGTTGGTAAATGTGGTTTTAAAAAGTTATTAAATTTATGTTTATAAGCTAAAACTCTTTAATGCAATAAATGCATCATATATGAGATTCAAGTTAGTTTCCTTTACTAGTGTTTGGTGAAATAAATAATTTCTTAAATCCTCTATCATATTTCCTCAAAGTGCACTTCATGGAATACCAGTTTTTTTCCTAAATCCAGACAGGAAGAAAAAATGATTATCTAATTCATTTAATCTGGGAGACACTGTGTTTAAAATGATTATAACATATTTTAAAATGTACCTTACAAGTCTCCAATAAGATCGTGAAATGCACAGCATTTTCTGAATATATATGATCGTACGACCCTATTTCCAAAGAGGATTTTTTTTCTAAAGAGAATTTGTATTGTGAATCTAGGGTAGCATTGTCCAGCAGACATTTCTACAGTGATGTAAATGTTCCCAAGCTGTGCTGTCCAAAACCCAAAAGAGCAGCCACTCATCACTAGTGGCTTTTGAATACTTGAAATGTGACTAGTG
The DNA here is from genome assembly GCF_949987535.1 of Balaenoptera acutorostrata. Taxonomy (NCBI): domain Eukaryota; kingdom Metazoa; phylum Chordata; class Mammalia; order Artiodactyla; family Balaenopteridae; genus Balaenoptera; species Balaenoptera acutorostrata. The sequence continues at coordinate 191,375,765 of NC_080064.1, forward strand.
TGTCGGAGTAACTGAATTTTAATGTTATTTAGTTTTAATCAAATTTTAAATGGCCACTTGCAGCTAATGGCTAATTTATTGGACAACTCAGATCTAGATTCTCAAAACCCACTCACGTTATGCTGCGCTATCACTACAGTTATGAGTAGTTTCGTTAGCTGGCACGTACCTCCAGAGCACATTAACCAGGAATGTAATGACTGTAAATACTTCCACGGAACATGACTGGAGAACAGCACTAATGAGTGTACGAATGGTGAAACCAGGAGGAATGTCAGCAAGTAGCAAAGGTCCAAGGGGTCAGCAACGAAAGCTGGATGAGGCCAAAGGCAACTACAAATTCTGAACTGTATGATTTATTTCAGCTCTCTCGTGATCACCCCTCATTTACTCATCCTCTCTAGTGTTACAAGAAAGGGAGAACAGGAATGAATGAGCTAAAACGAATATGCTCACGTTGCAGAGCTGCTTCTCAGAGACAAGGCTAGAATTGTGCAGGAACAGACATAATGAAAATGTATTTCATTCCAGTGCTACTAAATTACCATGTCATTTGCGATGGTACAAACAAACTTGTATATGATTATGAGGACTGGCCTACCTTGCAATTTTATTGTTCCCACTAATCCATATTCAAGCCTAAATGACAATATAAAGGTTTCAACAATGCAAATATTAGCACTTCACAACCAGCATCAAAGTATTACTCAGCCATAAAAAATGAAATAATGCCACTTGCAGCTACATGGATGGACCTAGAGATTATCAGACTAAGTGAAGTAAGTCAGACAGAGAAAGACAAATATCATATGATATCACTTATATGTGGAATCTAAAAAAATGATACAAATGAACTTATTTACAAAATAGAAATAGACTCACAGACATAGAAAACAAACTTATGGTTACCAACGGGGAAAGGTAGGGGGAGGGATAGATTAGGAATTTGGGTTTAGCAGAAACACACTACTATATATAAAACAGATAAACAATGAGGATCTACTGTATAACACAGGGAATTATATTCAATGTCTTGTAATAAACTATAATGGAAAAGAATCTGAAAATGAATATATATACACCTATAACTGAATCACTGTGCTATACACCTGAAACTAACACAATATTGTAAATCAACTATGCTTCAATTAAAAAAAATCAAAGTAATACTGATAACAGTGCACACCTGTTAGACAGGACATATTCACATACTCTGGAAACTGCTCTAAACTGAGTGAGCAAGAGATAACATTGAGTAAAATAAGTGAAAGAAAGCCTGAGGAAAAGGAAACTAAGTTATATGACCACAATATTTTACACATTTAAAGCATTTCCAACTTTAAAAATTTTGTGTCTCAGGAATTATCTCATTTGATCTTGTAAAAAAAACCACAAAACACCCCTCATAATTATGCAAGGAAATGCAGCTCTGATGATGGTGAAGATAGTGACAATGAGGTTTATGATAATGATGATGATGGTGGTGATCTCAAGTGAAAAATATTCCCTGAGTTCCTTCCTGTCCATAATTAGTTTCCTGGGGCCTCAAACTTGAATTCAATAGAGCTGGGTTAAAGTTGGCTCACGTTTTCTTTCCCGATTCTCTTACAGGGTTGAGTATGGTATAAGTGTTGCTGTTGAGAAGACTCAAAGCATTCTGATTCTTTTTCCTTATACATGACTTGGAGTTTCTGACCGATGCAAAAGTGTTTTTCATTCTTATCTTTAAAGGCAATATAATTCAGTAAGTCAATATAAGTCCCAGGCAGACAATCCTTCAATATGCTTTTTTCAAATATAATTTTTTGGGGGGATGGCAGAGTTAGGGCTGGATAGCTGATATTATAGCTTTCAGTAAAGTGTCTGCTTCTTTCCTTCTTCTTTTTTTTTTTTTTGTCGATAAGGAGCCCAGCTATATGTACACCATATGTTTGAGGCATTATTTGCCTATTTAGTACAGGGGTCAGCAAACTGTTGCCTGAGGCCCAAATTCAGACCTGAGTGTGGCCTGAAAGTTGAGGGTATTTCATTTTTTACCTTTTTCAAAGTTTGTGAAGACAAAGAAGAACGTGTAACAGAGACATCTGTGATCCATAAAATCTAAAGTATTAACTTTATAAAACTTTATAAAAATGTTATTAAAAAAGTATAAAAACTTTCTTCAGTCTATAATCTAGTACATCCAACATTTTCCTATATACTATTTTCCTTTTCTGTTTTCTCTCTTTTTTTCCTTACTGGTGTTTATTCATTCCTGTTATTCTCGTGAAGATGAGATTCCATTCTATTTTTTACAAAAATTTCTAAAGTTTGTTAGGTCTTATTTCAGATCCTACTATTTCTAGCCATATTATTGAAATTTTTGCCCCTACTGTTCTTTTTTTAATTAATTTATTTTTTATATTGAAATATAGTTGATTTACAATGATTCAGGTGTACAGCATAATGATTCAGTTGTACATATATATATAATATATATTATATATATCTTTTTCAGATTCTTTTCCCTTATAGTTTATTATAAGATATTGAATATTGTTCCCTGTGCTATACAGTAGGTCTTGTTTATCTATTTTATATATAGTAGTGTGTACCTGTTAATCTCAAACTCCTAATTTATCCCTCTCCCCCTACTGTTCTTTTATGATAAATAAATTGTCTATTTTAAGGTTTCAACTAAAGTATTAGGTTAAAATTTTCAAATATTTTTGGAAATTTGGAAGTCCTTTAGACTTACTTTATTTTCATCTTTTTATTTCTTATACTAACTGTTTGTTATTTTAGTGAATGTTCACTTGTATCCACTCTTAAAAGGAAGGTTTTTTCTGGATAATTGGAGTAGGTTTATTTCTGTCCAAGTTGAAAGGGCAGTGTTTGTTTTTCTCTGGTCCATGGCTTTATCTTTCCATCTTAGAAAGATGTTCCATTTTGTTCTTAATTCTTTTCTGCATCAGTTTTCTCCACCCATCTTTCCCATCAGATCTTTTTCTTTTTCTTAACTGCTCAAATAAATTTGAATCCACTAGCTGTTCTTCAGAGTAAGCCTCTGTTTTGGGGGAATATGTATTTGCTAAATCTGTTTTTCATCCTCAAGGACTTGAACCATCATGGTGCACTTTAGTCCTTTTGGGTTTCTACTAAATTGTTGCAGTTATAACCAAAGTAGAACCTCAGCAAATTTCTCCACATTTTCCTGATCATATTCAGACGTTCACTCATGTTTTCAATAAGGATGGACTCTATCCTTCTTGAAGTGTGTATTTACTGACAATTTTTGTATCAGATGATGCCTTTATCTCCCACCACTCCACTGAAGGTGATTCTGTGCTTGCTTTGAAGTGACTGATGATTGGCTTTACAAGCCTGCCTTGCAGTGTTTTATTAAAGATAGAGGTTATTGTGTTTGCTATCTGTGGTAAGCTGAATGACTACCACTCCCCCAAAAAAGAGATCTTCGTATACAAATCCTGAAACCAGTGAATGTGTTACCTTCTATGGCAAAAGTACTTTACACATGGGATTCTATTAAGGAAATTGAGATGTGGAGATTGCCATGGGTTATCTGGTGGGTCAATATAATCCCAAGAATCCTTATAAGGAGAAGGCGGTGTGCCCACAGGAGTCGTGATTGGAGTGATGCAGCCAAAAGGAATGAAGCCACCAGAAGATGGAAAAGGCCAGGGATTAATTCTTGCCTAGAGCCTTTGGAAAGAACCAGTTTTGCAGACACTTTGACTTTAGCCCAGTGAAATTTATTTTGGACCTCTGCTTTCCAGAATTGTAAGAGAATATATTTGTATTATGTAAACCACCAAGTCTGAGGTAATCTGTTACAGCAGCAATAGGAAACTAATATACTATCCTTATGGGTCTATATAATTTGTGAGCAAGAGTGTCCTGGTAGGTTCACTAAGTAGAAATCAAGAGGAAATAAAGAGCCAGGAAATCTTCATCTATTTTAGAAATTAAAACAAAACAAAACAAAACAAAACTTTGACTATTTCTTCAATTATTTTCTTCTTTGGGTTGTTTTTTCCTCTTCTGGGACTCATTTATATTTTGACACTTTTACTTCTCTTGATATATCCTAGATTTTTTTATTATATGTCCTGCATCTTAATATTTTCTTGCAGGATTCTGCTTCTAGTATGATGAAATATCTCTATCCAGGATAACATTTCTGCCAAGAATAACTGGAAAAAGCAGATAAATTAGAAAAAGAAAAACACATCTATTATTAAACATAAAAAAACTGTGAGTGCAAACACTACTAGAGGAATCAAGATCCAAGAGGGAAGAGAACTCCTTTGGGCAGAGTTTCATCTTAATATCCTAGGGACAGGAAGGAGTTGGAAGAGACAGTGTGAGTGATGATGCTGAAGACATGGTATCTGGAGGAATTCTACGTGGAACAGTGAACTCCTGAGAGCTCCTGTCTGTCTGCACGGGTTTTCACAAAAACTCACCCAGCAGTTTGGGCTATTGTTACTGTCTTTTCTTACAGGGAAGGGTAACAAAAGTGGGATGGCAAGTAAAAAGCTTAAACAGGTTTCCTCCTACGGATCTCTAACCAGGTGGGTGCAAGCACCCACCTGCTGCAGCTATCAGGGTTCAAGTCAGCCTTCATTCTACAGAGAGGATTTTTATTTTTTAACTGGTTTTTGTCATTAATTTTAAAATTCCTTTTACTATGCATTTCTTGCTTTGGATAACATTTTTTTTCATATATTTTGAGAGGGCACATTATAGAAATTAAAATGTCATTAACAGGTTGTCACACATTTTAGAGAGTACAGGTGAGAAATCCCTGTAATGTTTGAGCTTGTTCAGTAAAAGTGAGAGAGAGACATCTGTCACATTGTCTACTTTCCTATTGTTTTCATGTTAAAAGACAAAATTATTCCCTATTTTTTTCAATCTTGGCAGGAGAATGCTACTATAGAGATGAATAATCATGATAAACAGAGAACTCAGGAAATTATTAAAAATAATTGTTTAAGAAATAGAGTCACAGATGTAGAAAACAAACTTACGGTTACCAGGGGGAAAGGGGGGGATAAATTGGGAGATTGAGACTGACATATACACACTACTATGTATAAAATAGACAACCAATAAGGACCTACTGTATAGCACAGGGAACTCTACTCAATACTCTGTAATGACCTATATGGGAAAAGAACCTAAAAAAGAGTGGATATATATATATGTGTATAACTAATACACTCTGCTGTACAGCAGAAACTAACACAACATTGTAAATCAACTATACAATGAAAATTTTTAAACATAATTTTTTAATTCCTGTCATAAGGAAAAAATAAGAAAATAAATGATCTGCTCTCTTTAAGTATACACTTGTTTTACTCAAATGTAGCATATGGTGTGTTAAAATATAAGATTTTATTTTAGCAGCAGAGCCTAAGCACATTGCTAACATGTGGTGATGCATTTTAATTCTTACGTGCCAGTTTACAACTATGTCAGCATCTGCTGTGTGTAAACAGTATGATCAGCACCAGGTAAGTGTGTAGCTGTTTAATGTTCTCTGGGGAAATTGGAGGGCAGTAAGCAGTTGTATAAAAAAGAGTATATGACTATTTTAATTTTGAAAACAATATTATTAGTAATTCCACCCTGCAGAATGTAAATCTAAAACATGCATGCCAGCAAAATTTAAAAAAATTATGCCAAGAGAAAATTAGATTAGCTAATAATCCAGCATTTCCTCATGAAAACAATGTATATAGAAAATATGTATGTTTACAATGCTAATTTTTTGCTATAGAATCAGCTGCTTGCAACATATGATTTCCTAGGACAGTAAGACCTGAAGGCATTTCCTGAGGTCATAACGTCCACTTTTCTGATTTAAGGTCTGCAACTACCCAAACAAAAGAATTAATCACACAGCCTGATTCTTATCTCACCAAGGGGAAAGACTAGCCTTGGGAATAACTGCTATGAAGCTTAAAAAGAACAATTCCGTATAGTTGATGTTCAAGTCCCTTATGTAAAATGGTGTAGTATTTGCATATAACCTATGCACACCCCCCATACTTTAAATCATCCATAGATTACTTGTAATACCTTATACAGTATAAATGCTGTGTAAATAGTTGTAAATACAATGTAAATGACAGGTATATAGTTGCCAGCACATAGCAAATTCAAGTTTTGCTTTTTGAAACATTCTGGATTTTTGTATGGAATATTTTCCATCTGTGGTTGGCTGAATCCATGGTTGTGGAACCTTCAGATATGAAGTACAGACTGTATATGACAGAACATCAAAAAGCCAGCGAGGCATGTATTCATAGGTCCTCAGTTGCTGAGTTTGTTCTGACATTATAATATTCTATAGTTGTTTGTGAATATTTCATTTAGAGAGTCCTTCTAAAGCCATAGATAATTTTTCTTTACAGGATCATTAGCTCTTGAAATAATAATGAGCATGGGAAAACCATCTGGTATGGAAGAAAATTTGAGGACTAGTGTTGTAAATTAATAGGTTGTTAGTCCTATAACCTCTGGTCACTGCACAGAGAAGTCAAATGGGGGAGGGTGTAGGCACAGGACTCTGCATTTGGTACACATACCCCTGCCTTAGTTTCTCCCATCTCTCTCCAACATGGAACATTTTTTTAAATAATAAAGGAATACAAAAATTCCAGTCTTACACTCTGTCGCAACTGAATCAAATTACATATGGTTTCACATCAAAAGTTAAAGGTTAAAGAGTGATAGATTTTTAATAGCATAAAATATTTGTATTTCTTTCCTTTGAAAAATGTGCAGCATGAACTTGCTGACCCTGTATTTATCCCGTGATCAAACAAGACTTCAAAGGCATTCTTCATTTCTGAAATGCAGTTGCTCTACGGTTCAGGTATCGCCATGGTTTAATGTCTACGAAATAGGAAGTAGAAAGAGAAAGGAGAACTGGGGACTTTCTCTTGCCGATTGCCATAACTTTTTCCCTACCTTGTAAGATAGTGCCTGGGGCAAGCCTGCAGATAAAGTAGCCCATATTTTTATTCAACCTACAGATTTGTCTCCATGTCTTATCCCTGTTAGCAGTTGTCTTTTTCCTGTCTTTCTTCAATTTTCCTACATTAATTATTTTTTTCCTGCTTTAGTTTAAAGGTATTTACATAGAGATTTCTAAAACAATTCTGTAAATATTTTGACAAAACTGAGTTTGGGAGGTTAAAACCATTCAAAAACGTTATAATTTTTTTTTTTTTTTTTTTTTGCTGATAGCACAATTTTAAAGTATGTAATTTGACCTTTACAAAATAGAGTGTAAGCAAAGTTCAATTATAGGAGTTGGTGAAGTGATGTGCAAAGAAAGAGAGTAGGAGACAGTTTTGCACAAGTATCTGTGACTAAAAGAAATAGTCGGGGAGATAGGTGACTAACATTGACCCCTGTCTTGAACAATCATATTCTCACTTCTGTTGCCTGCCATAATGATTTCCCTTATGATTTCCTTTAGAGCTTCAAGTAGAGAATAGTTTTTCTAGGTGGAGGAAATCAATGTATAAACAGATGACAGTTAAAAGGAAATCATGTCTGTTGTCTTCTTAGAATTGTGGAAGACAATTAATTATTTCAGTGATACAGAAGTCTGTTTCATATATACCATCTGCACTACTGGGAGAGAAAGTGACTTCAGAGAGCACACCAATACTGGGAACACAACAATGCTTAACATCTTTTCATGAAATTCGATTATTTTTCTCTAGCCCTTTTATTATCTACTATAGTTTACAAGCATATATACATGTATGGATACATATATGTGTGTATGCATAAATATACTTATATGTATGCACATATATGCTCACAAAAGGCAACCATCACGGGCCAAATGATACGGATTGCACAAAACCATTACAAAGATTTTTTTTTTTTTTAAACATCTTTATTGAAGTATAATTGCCTTACAATGGTGTGTTAGCTTCTGCTTTATAACAAAGTGAATCAGTTATACATATACAATATGTTCCCATTTCTCTTCCCTCTTGCATCTCCCTCCCTCCCACCCTCCCCATCCCACCCCTCTAGGTGGTCACAAAGCACCGAGCTGATCTCCCTGTGCTATGCGGCTGCTTCCCACTAGTTATCTATTTTACATTTGGTAGTGTATATATGTCCATGACACTTTCTTACCCTGTCACATCTCACCCCACCCCCTCCCCATATCCTCAAGTCCATTCTCTAGTAGGTCTGTGTCTTTATTCCCGTCTTGCCACTAGGTTCTTCATGGCCTTTTTTTTTTTTTTTTCCCTTAGATTCCGTATATATGTGTTAGCATACTGTATTTGTTTTTCTCTTTCTGACTTACTTCACTCTGTATGACAGACTCTAACTCCATCCACCTCATTACAAATACCTCCATTTCATTTCTTTTTATGGCTGAGTAATATTCCATTGTATATATGTGCCACATCTTCTTTATCCATTCATCTGTCGATGGACATTTAGGTTGCTTCCATGTCCTGGCTATTGTAAATAGAGCTGCAATGAACATTTTGGTACATGACTCTTTTTGACCTATGGTTTTCTCAGGGTATATGCCCAGTAGTGGGATTGCTGGGTCGTATGGTAGTTCTATTTGTAGTTTTTTAAGGAACCTCCATACTGTTCTCCATAGTGGCTGTATCAATTTACATTCCCACCAACAGTGCAAGAGTGTTCCCTTTCCTCCACACCCTCTCCAGCATTTATTGTTTCTAGATTTTTTGATGATGGCCATTCTGACCGGTGTGAGATGATATCTCATTGTAGTTTTGATTTGCATTTCTCTAATGATTAATGATGTTGAGCATTCTTTCATGTGTCTGTAGGCCATCTGTATATCTTCTTTGGAGAAATGTCTATTTAGATCTTCTGCCCATTTTTGGATTGGGTTGTTCGTTTTTTTGTTATTGAGCTTCATGAGCTGCTTGTAAATCTTGGAGATTAATCCTTTGTCAGTTGCTTCATTTGCAAATATTTTCTCCCATTCTGAGGGTTGTCTTTTGGTCTTGTTTATGGTTTCCTTTGCTGTGCAAAAGCTTTTAAGTTTCATTAGGTCCCATTTGTTTATTTGTGTTCTTATTTCCATTTCTCTGGGAGCTGGGTCAAAAAGAATCTTGCTGTGATGTATGTCATAGAGTGTTCTGCCTATGTTTTCCTCTAAGAGTTTGATAGTGTCTGCCCTTACACTTAGGTCTTTAATCCATTTTGAGTTTATTTTTGTGCATGGTGTCAGGGAGTGTTCTAGTTTCATACCTTTACATGTTCCTGTTCAATTTTCCCAGCACCACTTATTGAAGAGGCTGTCTTTTCTCCACTGTATATGCTTGCCTCCTTTATCAAAGATAAGTTGACCATATGTGTGTGGGTTTATCTCTGGGCTTTCTATCCTGTTCCATTGATCTATATTTCTGTTTTTGTGCCAGTACCAAACTGTCTTGATTACTGAAGCTTTGTAATATAGTCTGAAGTCAGGGAGCCTGATTCCCCCAGCTCCATTTTTCGTTCTCAAGATTGCTTTGGCTATTCGGGGTCTTTTGTGTTTCCATACAAATTGTGAAATTTTTTGTTCTAGTTCTGTGAAAAATGCCAGTGGTAGTTTGATAGGGATTGCATTGAATCTGTAGATTGCTTTGGGTAGTAGAGTCATTTTCACAATGTTGATTCTTCCAATCCAGGAACATGGTATATCTCTCCATCTATTTGTATCATCTTTAATTTCTTTCATCAGTGTCTTATAATTGTCTGCATACAGGTCTTTTGTCTCCTTAGGTAGGTTTATTCCTAGATATTTTATTCTTTTTGTTGCAATGGTAAATGGGAGTGTTTTCTTAATTTCACTTTCAGATTTTTCGTCATTAGTGTATAGAAATGCAAGAGATTTCTGTGCATTAATTTTGTATCCTGCTACTTTACCAAATTCATTGATTAGCTCTAGGAGTTTTCTGGTAGCAGCTTTAGGATTCTCTATGTATAGTATCATGTCATCTGCAAATAGTGACAGCTTTACTTCTTCTTTTCCGATTTGGATTCCTTTTATTTCTTTGTTTTCTCTGATTGCTGTGGCTAACACTTCCAAAACTATGTTGAATAATAGTGGTGAGAGTGGGCAACCTTGTCTTGTTCCTGATCTTAGTGGAAATGGTTTCAGTTTTTCACCATTGAGGACAATGTTGGCTGTGGGCTTGTCATATATGGCCTTTATTATGTTGAGGAAAGTTCCCTCTATGCCTACTTTCTGCAGGGCTTTTATCATAAATGGGTGTTGAATTTTGTCGAAAGCTTTCTCTGCATCTATTGAGATGATCATATGGTTTTTCTCCTTCAATTTGTTAATATGGTGTATCACATTGATTGATTTGCGTATATTGAAGAATCCTTGCATTCCTGGGATAAACCCCACTTGATCATGGTGTATGATCCTTTTAATGTGCTGTTGGATTCTGTTTGCTAGTATTTTGTTGAGGATTTTTGCATCTATGTTCATCAGTGATATTGGTCTGTAGTTTTCTTTCTTTGTGACATCTTTGTCTGGTTTTGGTATCAGGGTGATGGTGGCCTCGTAGAATGAGTTTGGGAGTGTTCCTCCCTCTGCAATATTTTGGAAGAGTTTGAGAAGGATAGGTGTTAGCTCTTCTCTAAATGTTTGATAGAATTCACCTGTGAAGCCATCTGGTCCTGGGCTTTTGTTTGTTGGAAGGTTTTTAATCACAGTTTCAATTTCAGTGCTTGTGATTGGTCTGTTCATATTTTCTATTTCTTCCTGGTTCAGTCTCGGCAGTTTGTGCATTTCTAAGAATCTGTCCATTTCTTCCAGGTTGTCCATTTTATTGGCATAGAGTTGCTTGTAGTAATCTCTCATGATCGTTTGTATTTCTGCAGTGTCAGTGGTTACTTCTCCTTTTTCATTTCTAATTCTATTGATCTGAGTCTTCTCCCTTTTTCTCTTGATGAGTCTGGCTAATGGTTTATCAATTTTGTTTATCTTCTCAAAGAACCAGCTTTTAGTTTCATTGATTTTTGCTATTGTTTCCTTCATTTCTTTTTCATTTATTTCTGACCTGATCTTTATAATTTCTTTCCTTCTGCTGGCTTTGGGGTTTTTTTGTTCTTCTTTCTCTAATTGCTTTAGGTGCAAGGTTAGGTTGTTTATTCGAGATGTTTCCTGTTTCTTGAGGTAGGCTTGTATTGCTATAAACTTCCCTCTTAGCACTGCTTTTGCTGCATCCCATAGGTTTTGGGTCGTCATATCTCCATTGTCATTTGTTTCTAGGTATTTTTTGATTTCCCCTTTGATTTCTTCAGTAATCACTTCGTTATTAAGTAATGTATTGTGTAGCCTCCACGTGTTTGTATTTTTTACAGATCTTTTCCTGTAATTGATATCTAGTCTCATAGCGTTGTGGTCGGAAAAGATACTTGATACGATTTCAATTTTCTTAAATTTACCAAGGCTTGATTTGTGACCCAAGATATGATCTATCCTGGAGAATGTTCCATGAGCACTTGAGAAAAATGTGTATTCTGTTGTTTTTGGGTGGAATGTCCTATAAATATCAATTAAGTCCATATTGTTTAATGTATCATTTAAAGCTTGTGTTTCCTTATTTATTTTCATTTTGGATGATCTGTCCATTGGTGAAAGTGGGGTGTTAAAGTCCCCTACTATGATTGTGTTGCTGTCAATTTCCCCTTTTATGGCTGTTAGTATTTGCCTTATGTATTGAGGTGCTCCTATGTTGGGTGCATAAATATTTACAATTGTTATACCTTCCTCTTGGATTGATCCCTTGATCATTATATAGTGTCCTTCTTTGTCTCTTGTAATAGTCTTTATTTTAAAGTCTATTTTGTCTGATATGAGAATTGCTACTCCAGCTTTCTTTTGATTTCCATTTGCATGGATTATCTTTTTCCATCCCCTCACTTTCAGTCTGTATGTGTCCCTAGGTCTGAAGTGGGTCTCTTGTAGACAGCATATATATGGGTCTTGTTTTTGTATCCATTCAGCCAGCCTGTGTCTTTTGGTGGGAGCATTTAATCCATTTACATTCAAGGTAATTATCGATATGTATGTTCCTATTCCCATTTTCTTAAATGTTTTGGGTTTGTTATTGTAGGTGTTTTCCTTCTCTTGTGTTTCTTGCCTAGAGAAGTTCCTTTAGCATTTGTTGTAAAGCTGGTTTGGTGGTGCTGAACTCTCTCAGCTTTTGCTTCTCTGTAAAGGTTTTAATTTCTCCATCGAATCTGAATGAGATCCTTGCTGGGTAGAGTAATCTTGGTTGTAGGTTTTTCTCCTTCATCACTTTAAGTATATCCTGCCACTCCCTTCTGGCTTGCAGAGTTTCTGCTGATAGATCAGATGTTTACCTTATGGGGATTCCCTTGTGTGTTATTTGTTTTTTTTCCCTTGCTGCCTTTAATATGTTTTCCTTATATTTAATTTTTGACAGTTTGATTAATATGTGTCTTGGCATGTTTCTCCTTGGGTTTATCCTGTATGGGACTCTCTGTGCTTCCAGGACTTGATTAACTATTTCCTTTCCCATATTAGGGAAGTTTTCAACTATAATCTCTTCAAATATTTTCTCAGTCCCTTTCTTTTTCTCTTCTTCTTCTGGGACCCCTATAATTCGAATGTTGGCGCGTTTAATGTTGTCCCAGAGGTCCCTGAGACTGTCCTCAGTTCTTTTCATTCTTTTTTCTTTATCCTGCTCTGTAGTAGTTATTTCCACCATTTTATCTTCCAGGTCACTTATCCTTTCTTCTGCCTCAGTTATTCTACTATTGATCCTATCTAGAGTATTTTTAATTTCATTTATTGTGTTTTTCATCATTGCTTGGTTCCTCTTTAGTTCTTCTACATCCTTGTTAAATGTTTCTTGCATTTTGTCTATTCTATTTCCAAGATTTTGGATCATCCTTACTATCATTATTCTGAATTCTTTTTCAGGTAGACTACCTATTTCCTCTTCATTTGTTAAGTCCAGTGTGTTTTGAGCCTGCTCCTTCATCTGCTGTGTGTTTTTCTGTCGTCTCATTTTGCCTATCTTACTGTGTTTGGGGTCTCCTTTTCACAGGCTGCAGGTTCGTAGTTCCCGTTGTTTTTGGTATCTGTCCCCAGTGGCTAAGGTTGGTTCAGTGGGTTGTGTAGGCTTCCTGGTGGAGGGAACTAGTGCCTGAGTTCTGGTGGATGAGGCTGGATCTTGTCTTTCTGGTGGGCACGTCCACGTCTGGTGGTGTATTTTGGGGTGTCTGTGGCCTTATTATGATTTTAGGCAGCCTCTCTGCTAATGGATGGGGTTGTGTTCCTGTCTAGCTAGTTGTTTGGCATAGGGTGTCCAGCACTGTAGCTTGCTGGTCGTTGAGTGAAGCTGGGTCTTGATGTTGAGATGGAGATCTCTGGGAGATTTTTGCCGTTTGGTATTACGTGCAGCTGGGAGGTCTCTTGTGGACCAGTGTTTTGAAGTTGGCTCTCCCACCTCAGAGGCACGGCCCTGATGCCTGGCTGGAGCACCAAGAGCCTTTCATCCACACGGCTCAGAGTAAAAGGGAGAAAAAATAGAAAGAAAGAAAGAAAGAAAGAAAGAGGCTATAATATAGTGAAGTAAAATAAAGCTATTGTAAAGCAAAGCTATACAGACAAAATCTCACCCAGAAGCATATACATATACACTCACAAAAAAAAGGAAAAGGGGAAATATTAATATATCCTGCTCCCAAAGTCCACCTCCTGAATTTGGGATGATTCGTTGTCTATTCAGGTATTCAACAGATGCAGGCAGATCACGTTGTTTGTGGAGTTTTAATCCGCTGCTTCTGAGGCTGCTGGGAGAGATTTCCCCTTCTCTTCCCTGTTCGCACAGCTCCTGGGGTTCAGCTTTGGATTTGGACCCCCCTCTGCGTGTAGGTCGCCTGAGGGCGTCTGTTCCCCGCCCAGACAGGACGGGGTTAAAAGAGCAGCTGCTTCGGGGGCTCTGGCTCACCCAGGCCGCGGGGAGGGAGGGGTACAGAGGAGGCGGGGCGAGCCTGCGGCGGCCGAGGCCGGCATGACATTGCAGCAGCCTGAGGCGCGCAGTGCGTTCTCCCGGGGATGTTGTCCCCGGATCCCGGGACCCTGGCAGTGGTGGGCTGCACAGGCTACCGGGAGGGGCGGTGTGGAGAGTGACCTGTGCTCACACACAGGCTTTTTGGAGGCGGCAGCAGCAACCCCAGCGTCTCACGCCCGTCTCTGGTGTCCGCGCTGATGGCCGCGGCTCGCGCCCGTTTCTGGAGCTGCTTTAAGCGGTGCTCTGAATCCCCTCTCCTTGCGCACCAGGAAACACAGAGGGAAGAAAAAGTCTCTTGCCTCTTCGGCAGCTGCAGACTTTTTCCCCGGACTCCCTCCCGGCTAGCTGTGGTGCGCTAACCCCTTCAGGCTGTGTTCACGCTGCCAACCCCAGTCCTCTCCCTGCAATCCAACCGAAGCCCGAGCCTCAGCTCCCAGCCCCGCCTGCCCCGGCGGGGGAGCAGACAAGCCTCTCGGGCTGGTGAGTGCTGCTCGGCGCCGAGCCTCCGTGCGGGAACCTCTCCGCTTTGCCCTCCGCACCCCTGTTGCTGCGCTGTCCTCCGTGGCTCCAAAGCTTCCCCCCTCTGCCACCCGCAGTCTCTGTCCGCGAAGGGGCTTCCTAGTGCGTGGAAACCTTTCCTCCTTCACGGCTCCCTCCCACTGGTGCAGGTGCCGTCCCTATTCTTTTGTCTCTGTTATTTCTTTTTTCTTTTGCCCTACCCAAGTATGGGGGGAGTTTCTTGCCTTTTTGGAGGTCGGACCTTTTCTGCCAGCGTTCAGTGGGTGTTCTGTAGGAGCAGTTCCATGTGTAGATGTATTTCTGCTGTATCTGTGGGAAGGAAGGTGATCTCCGCGTCTTACTCTTCCGCCATCTTCTCCCATCCCCCCTACAAAGATATTTAACATTCCTGTTAAGATACTTCCAACTCCTGTTAATAGGTGAGATTTTGATGGGCAGGGAAGAATTGCACACACAAATATTAGAAACATTGACATTGATATTCTTCTATAATTTGAAACCATTTTCTAGAGCTAGAAAAATCTAAATTTGGAGATGAAAATATATGAGAAAAATACTATGGTGTTTTGGGCTGAATTGTGTACCCCACAAAATGTATATGTTGAAGTCATAACCCCTAGTACCTTAGGATATGAATGTATTGGAGTTTGGTCTTTAAAGAGGTAATTAAGATTAAATCAGATCAGTAGGCTGGGCCCTAATCCAACATGACTGGTGTCCATAGAAGAGATTGTGACACAGATGTTCACAGAGGGAGGACCCTGTGAGACGCTGGGAAAAGATGACCATCTACAAGCCAAAGAGAGAAATTCTCAGTGGAAACCAGCTCTGCGTATACCTTGATCTTGAACTTCTAGCTTCCAGAACTGTGACAAAATAGATTCCTATTTTGCACTCAGTCTGCAGTACTTTGTTGTGGCAACTCTTGTAAGCTAATACATACAGAATATCAGATAAAACAAAAGAAAGAAAAAGACTGACATTTACTCGTGTAAATGAAGGACATTTTCCTTGTCTATATTCAAGGACAAATGATACATTTAAAAAAATCACCCCAGTAAAAATACCTTTAAAATACAAACATTAGACTACACTCAAATTTCCCTTTTCAACCTCTTTTATGACTTACACTTTTCAGAAAATAGTAACAATAATTGGTGCATTTCCCTTATTAAAGGAAAATAAATCTTTCCCATGCCATTTCCACTGCCATTAAGGCTCAGATGATGGGCTAAACTTGGGGTCTTTTCTAGAACTGGGAAAGTAGTATTTCTTAAAACTTCAGTGGAAATAATTTGTACAAAGACTTTCTTGATTGATTCCCCCTTCATTTTAACTTTTCTTCTCCTGGTTCACTGTTCCCCCAAATGGGCTTTAACTCATTCCCTCATTTCCGCTTGCTACTGCACAGATCTCCCCTTATCAGAGCTTTCACTGGCAACAGCATCTAAAACCACCCTATCACAATCTATCCCTTTACCTGCCTTTTTCTCTATACAAAGAATTTCTATAAAGGAAACTGTATTACCTTCTAACCTGTCTACATATATGTTTCTTTGTGTTTTTTTCCTGCACAAACACACATTTCAGGAGAGAAGGCCTTATTTTATTCATATCATGTATTAATAATAGAGATTTGCTGGATGCTATTGTTATTTGATGTTATTAAATTGAAAGGGAAAAGGCCTGTGACTTGTGATACTGACTCATTTTCCCCTGGATATTGCAAAGTCAAGATCTGTTTGGTCTTTGGTGAAATGAATATATATATTCCAGGCACCTCCAAAAAAGTTGGCATGGCTGAAAATCTTTCCATACGATTTTGCGCTGATGCTTGAGGACTCCAGAGTCTGGGAATTTGGTGATTTGACTTTGAATTGCCTCATCTCAAAACCCATGCCCACCCCTCCTTCTAGGTCCCTGCCTGGTAAATGCTGTAGTTGTTGATTTGTCCTTTGTTCTAATGAACAGATATATTTCTTTGAAGTAATTGGAAGAAAGAAAAATCAAAAGCAAGGAAATCATGGACTCAGAAAAATATCCTAAACAGAAGATATGATTAAAATTACAAAGGAAAGCATAACTGAAAGTAAATTTGTTTGAATTAGTATTACAATACAATATCTGATTTTATAATATTTAATATTCTAATATTAACATAATTTTATAATCTGATTTCCAGGATATTCAAAGGAATCTTCCTAAAAATCCATGTATGTTCCTGTACTTTCCTGCTTAAAATTCCTCAGTGACACCAATTAGTTTTTTTAAAGACCACATTTGTAATATTCCCTTCAGGGACCTAGCTAGCAACTGCTTACTTAAAAATCCAAGTTCTATCCTAACCAAAAGTTTGACGTTGGGCCTGTGAACTTGCTTTTTTCCCTATTTGGAATTTCCAAACTGCTTAGAATAGTAATGTACAATTGCACCTTTCAATTGAAGTCTCACGCTAAAGCAGGGGCTGTGAGAATGAAAAGAGGGGAGTAAATCTGAGTTTCTCAAAGCCAGGTGATGTTTTTCAGCATGTATTTTGGCAAAATAATTCTATATAAGCACATCATTGCCCTGGGCTATCACTTGCATGGCATTTTTCAGTGAGAGGGTTCGAATGTTTCCAAGACACCTAATACTTTTAAAACAGAGATGACAAATGCATGCAACTGTTCTCCAGACACTTGTGCGCAGCAGTGTAAAATTTGAGGTAATCAAATCAGGAAACATAGACTTAAAGCAATTTCCTCAGGCTAATGGTCGCGATGAAAGCAATATATTCCTGAATTCAACAATGTGCTCATGCATGATCTGGGAGCATCTGCATAGCTAGCTGAGTTATGGTTATCAAATTAGTGATCTGCTGCTGACTTGGACCAAAGATGGGGATGGCGGCCCCCTTGAAGGGCGGCCTTACGAACCCCTAAAGCAGTGAAAACTCTAAATAAAACAAAACAATATAGTTTGCTTAAGTCAAGTAGAATTTCATATTGTACATAAAGCCATGATTCTAACTTTCTACAGTATTATTTAAAGTGCTTATGAATTTAAATAGAATTTTTTAATATACACTTTAATTTCATTTCTGTCCAGAATTAAGCGGCAGGAACTGGAGAAGGGTAGATGAATGCCCAGTTTTGCAGGAATTTAGGCTGTTTGCTGAGGACAGGTGAAGAATTAGGACAAGGCTAGTGTTTATGACATTTTGCTCATGGATATCAGTATCTTTGACACTAGATGCAGCACATTCCTAGAGTAAGTTCCCCCAGGAAGCCTTTACCTTATTTTCTTGCCAAACTGAAGGTGGCTACGCTCTAAATAATTCCAAATGTGCCGAGATTTTAAAAGTGCATGGTTTTCAGCCCCGCATTTAAAGAGCCTGATGCAGTAGAATTCAGTACAGTTCTATTTCCACAGTGTTCAGATCTTACCTCGAATTAAACAATTTAACCAGCACAATTTATTGAAAAATCTGTTCACGTTGCATTTTTTAACGTGTATGTTTCTAATTTGGCTTGCTTTGTTTAAAAGGGAAAAAAATTCATTAACACTAAAAAGAGGAGATTATCCTAAAAATGTATGAGAATCTCTCAAAATTTTAGAGCAAAAGTGCATTGGGGCCTCGTGGGAAAATCCTCATGTCTGTCTCTCTTCTTCTGCCTGGGGCCACACAACCTGGATGCTCTGCTTCTCCACACTGTTTCACTTCATTCTCTCTGACGATGCCCAACTCCACTCACTCCTCACTCAGCTTTCAGAGGACTAGTCATATTTCTCTCCCTAGATGGCAGCCTTAGCGCCTAGGTCTACCTACTCTTCTAGTTCCTCACAGTTTAACAACTGAGTTTCCATACCCCGTTTCCAAAACCTCATTTCAGGGAATCCAATTGGCCTGCCTTGAGCCGGATTTAATCAGCTCTGGGCAGAGTCCAGGGTCATCTGCTCCAGGGCCAGGGCCAAGCATGAAGGCATACATAGAAAGCACATGCTGGGGATCACTAAAATCCCTTTCACTAAAATTCTAATTTACCTTCATTGAATATATGTAAATTATGTGAGTACTTGTGAAGAAAGCTTTCCTTAAAGGGTTGATGACGTTAGATGATAACTATTTATTGCTTATTGTTAGTTGCAGTGTTTAGGAGAATCTTGATAGGAGTTTTATTACTTGCAACAGGAGCTGGATATAATTTATTAATTCAGTCAGCAAACATTTATTGATCATTTGCCATTTACCGCACAATGAGACAGTAAGAATAAACCATGAATAGACAGAGGAGCAAGGTTCAGCAGAGGCAGCAACCAGAGATTTTGTTGAAAAGTTAAGAGAGATGATGCCAGAATATCAACTGTTAGCTACCTGTTAGCTAGGGACAGTATTAATTTGAAAACTGTCCCTATAACGTCTGCAACTCTACATAAATATTTACATATATTACATATAAGTTCCTTTTTCTTGTTAAAACTCATAGATTTTCAAAGGAGGATGTAAATACATATATTATTCAGTTATATTTTAGCTTGGTATCAACAATTTAAAAAATATCTGCTTAATAAACATCAGAATAAAAACAATGATCTGTAACTAAACCCTTTTCTCTCCTATTTACCAAGATAACCTCAAATGATTTAGCACAGTAGTTCTCAATGCTCAATTCAAAAATACATAGGATAATAGGTTAATTCACTCTAATTGAGACAATTATAACCCATTTAATACATTAGCTATATTTGAATGACGTGCTAAATTGAATTTAAAATCACCACCAAAAAACTTGCCGCTTCCTAGAGATAAAATGTTAGATAAAGTACTCTTTTGAATATTGTTTCAAATTTTATTCTAAGTTTATACTTAATGCATATTTTGACAAACATGGTAATTCATGTTTTTTTCTTAATATAGAATTCTCTTTAAAAGTGATATGTTGAAAAATTCACTATTGTCCTAATTGGTGGTTTTCCTTAGAAAAAAGTTTTAAATTTCATAAAAACAATTGCTGTCTGCTTAAGGGAGATTATCTGAGATGTAGTATGTGGCCTACTTTTACTAAGAATAATATACGTAGGATAAGGTAATGTAGATTTTATTGCAGTCAGAATACTAATATAGTTATGAGAGTTAACTGAAAATTAAACCAATATTCCCAAACTTACTACTTTACCTTGAAATACTGTAAAACTTGATATTAATTTGTATACATTTCCTAAAATACAGACCTCAGGTTTTACTAGCAATGGACATGTCAACTGATTGATATATTTATGTTCAACTCAAACATTAATTGACCATTGAAAATAAACATAGGGGGAAAAAGACAGATATTTTATTTACTGGAGAAAATCAGGCTGTTTAAAGTATGGTAATGACTGACCATGATTGAGAGAATCACTTTTAAAATCTACCAGGTATGAATATTTCAATATCCATCATGGCTCATAAAGATTTTTAAACCATCACAGGTTACTGACATTAAATTACTAATTTAAAGATTTAAGTTTGAAAAGTTAACAGTATGCAATCTTAAAATAGTAACTCATGTTAGAGTTTAAGATGATGTAATAGAAACCATAAAAATATTAAGCTACAGAAATATTGCATCTTTGTGAAAAATACCATTTAAAACACATACAGTGGGATAAAGCTCAAAATGTTATATAGAGCAATAATAGCTCCAAAACCAACTGACATTTTAAGAAATATTATATTATACACATGATTTAGAATATAAAGCATTCATAGAATAAAAATATCACATTTGAATTTGTCTGAATTTCAAATTAGAGAAGTTCAGTCAATCATTCTCTACTTAAACTCCATTCGAGTAGTCTGTTAATTTTTTTAATGAAAAATAAGATACAAAAAACTTTGCTTATATCTATACGTGTTGCTAATTAACGATCCTCTGTGACACAGTCATGACCTGAGTCCACTGTTTATTAGTGGGCTTGTGCTGCCTTGTTCTGTGCTCTCCTTTACTCTCAATCATTGTGCAATTGTGACCCTTTTGGCCAAGGAAAAAATTGTATTGGTTGTACTGAGAAAGGACAGTGTTTCAAAGAAAAATAACCCATGACCTTAAAACTCTAAATGGAAAGAAAATTGGCCAGAATTTAATCAGTCACAGAGTTCAGAGGCTTTCTTTTCCTAAAATTGAACTTACTTTAATTATTTTCTTTAGTAGATTTATAGGAACATGTGAGTACTTCCTGATAATGCTGCATTGAATGATCTGCAAGAAGGAAAAAACTCTACACACAAAATAAAAGTGTTATAATAGAGGGTCATGGAGTTTATAATCTATTGTGGCCGTTTCCATAGTGATTTCACAGAGAGAAATACTGTGTTCTACCCAGTATAACTCCTATAACACTTAGAGAGACACACCTTTAATGAAACTAGATTATTTTAATGGATCTCAGGCTGACCTACTTCTGCTGTTTTATTTAGGTTTCCTGCTCTTTGTAAAGTAATTCACGACCAGAATCTTATTGAATGATGCTAAAACACTGTCCTTTCATTCCTTGTCACTTTATGAATAACTCCAGAAATTTAAACATATAACATTTGAACTTGGTTTCAGTAGTCATGCTACTTATGCTGTATCTGGCATTCCTTTTACCTAAAATAGTGGCTGGAGCATAGAAGGTGCTTAAGAAATATCCACACAACGGATCACAAATGTACCCATTTATTTAATTAAGAATGTATCCGTACTGCACTTTCTTCACCCTTAGTTCAGGACTAGTGCAAGAGCAAGTGAGTTGTTTGATATGATCATAAGTCTGAACATTTAGTCACATTTATTACGGCCACATTTCAAACCTTATATATGAAAGTGAAGATACATCTCTGAATTCTAACTACTGCAGCAATGTTTCATCTTCTGTAGCACATCTGAGAAAAGGTTTAAAGATAAAGAGATCATTATTGTGGTTTATTATTGTATTGTGATTTTATATGTGTTTTCACTCAAGTTTCACATCTCTGAAAGGTAATTACAAGTATTTGTACTAAGACTCCCATTCTGGATTGTAATAATATCTCCAGTTCTGTCAGAACAGTGTAAAGGTAAGGATACTAAAATGTATGCTAAGTGATTGTTATCCATAAGTTGAATCTGCACGGCTGTAAGCAGCTCCTTGCCGGACACCTCCCTCAGCAGGAAACCCCTTTTCTTGTCACTTTGGCAAAGCTATATTGTAACTAAACCAGTTGCCTTTTAAACCAGACACCCCCATGCTCTACCCATCTCTGGCCCAAGCACACCTTTCAAATCTTTTAATCACACAATACCTTGCCTAACTTGTCGGTTCTTTCCCTGGATCAAAGAAGTAGAAATGAAGAACCAGTAATTAACAGATGACCAGATGGTCTAGAGGAAGATCCCGAGGAGTCGACAAGCCTGCACCCAGTGGGGGATGGTGACGACCCTGACCCCCTATCTCAATGATTAACTGAGATTACTTCTCCGTTTCCCTTTAAAAACTTTCATAACCAAGCAGAATCTTCGGAGGTGGTTTTTGGGGGGACGCTGAGTCCGCCATCTCCCCAGATTGTCGGCATTCTGATTAAAGGCACTTTTCTTTTGCTACCAACATTTGTGAGGATTGATTTTGTAAGCGGTGAGCAGCGGGGCCCCCAATTCAATAACACAGCCAATGAGATCCATTTATAAAGAAAACATTTATTAAACATTGGGCTGAGCCGTGAATGGTAAGGAAGCCGTCTCTTAAATATTTTGTAGAAGAGAGCATTTCACTCAGAGGCAGCAGGGCTAAGGAGGGAAAAGGCTGGGTGTCTTTGAAGGGCAGCAAACAGTAATACTGGGTGAGAAGGAGCAGGGGATGAAAAGTAGTACGGATAAAAGCGGCAGCCACGTCATGAATGGTCTTTCAGGTAATGAGAAACTATTATTTTGTTGTAATTAGGATGAACTGCCGCTGGGTAAGTTGTAGTTGTGTCTGGGGTTAGGGGAGGGGGTAATGATGGTAAAAGAGAAACAAAGAAATGAACCTCAAGAAATAATCCAGAATAAAAGAGGAAAATGCCTAGAATCATCTTGGACATATTAAGGAGTGGTGAGATGTGGAGATGCTTTGGATTTATGAAAAAACTCCTCCCAATGGTCTGGATGTGGGGTGAAGAAGAAAGAGAAGAATCAGTGATGACTTCTTGAATTTGAGACTGATGAATTCAACTGGTTAAAGGTTTTACTAGGACTCATCCTAGTCCCACCATATGCTAATTGGCTCAAGAATTCTATAAAAGTATCTTTATAATGATATCCTGCAGGATATCCTGTCATAAGTTTTAGCTACTGTATATCATCATCAGCTTTGAGAACAGGACCCTATGTGAGTAGGTGGTGAGGTATAACAAGCTTGCATATAGTATCAAACATGCAAGATATGAAGATTCTGCACACAGTGTGATCACTAATTGAAGATACCCTTACAAATAAATAAATAAAAATTGACAATAAAAATATTGATTGCTCTAATTTTCAATCACCAGTTTATCTACAGGGCGTATTTGAAGTTATAGGTTGGATTGCAGTTCTCATTGGCTTGTTTTTTTCTTTTCTTTCTGTTTTTTTCACCTTACTAGAAAACCCTAACTTGTGATGTGAGCTTGTTGGGAATGGCATAATCTGGGGTTTTTTTGGTGGCTGTGCCATATAATTCTGAATATTTGAATCAATCCTGGACCCATAACTTAAGAAGTGATTTCCAATTGAAGACCATATTTATTAAAATATATAGAAATATATACTATAAAATAAAATATATAGTTCATCAAATTTTTAAATCTTTTAAGCAGTGATGCTCAATGCATCATGTTGTAACTTTGAAATTATACATTTAACATTTAATGAAAAAAGATTCCTTTTTGTAATCCTTGCTTTTATTTACGTCTTTTCTCTTCGTCCAAATTTTTTCCTTGATCAATCATATAAGTTCACTGATGTAAAAGCTATTACAAATGATACTGAAATGAAGTGAAAAGGATATATGGAAAGTGAAGGCAGTAAAAGTAGACTAATCTCTTATGAATATTTACTATAAAATCAATAAGAAAGGCCTGGTAATGGCAAAAGAATGAAGTCAGAGAGGCTGTTTGTTCCTTTTGATTTCTTGAGGTTTGGCTTTGATTAGGTTGGGTGATTTTAAAGCATATTTGTATGTGCAATTGCATATTGCTCTAGATTATCCAGAAAAGAGTAAAAATAACTGAAAGCGATGAGAGGAAGTAAAACTAGAATAATTATGAATGAACTGGAATTTGAAAAGAGAGGTATATGTCTCAATTTATTAAAGTGAAAAAGGTGATGTATGAACAAATTAAATTTGTGGATTTGGTAGTAACAAACTAAAAAGGTTTAACTGAAATTTAAGGAAAGGAGAGCAGCTGAGATAAAGGAAAGGGGAAGAGGTTAGTAGTTAAGAGAAAGAAAACAGAAATTTTAAAATTGTAGAGGCAGGCAAAGTAGGCTTGTTGCAGTGATGAGACTTTAATTTTCAATAAAAACATTTGCTCATTTGAATGATTTTGTTTTGTATAAACACACAGATGGGAGGGAGTATACTTGATTATATGCATTATTGACAATTTTAGGATGAAATGATGGTTTCCACTTTTGATGTTTTTTCCATCTCTAAAAATGTACAACTTTATTAAACCTAAATGAAAATGTCCAAAGGAGAATAGGGCTTTTCCCCAGTATAATTTCCCCTGTTAATTTTTTTTTTTTTTAATTGAAGTATAGTTGATTTATAAGGTTTCCAGTTTTGGTCATAATACAGTAAGCATTATTGGACTTGCTCTCCCACTAATGTACATGTGATTAGAGTTCCAAAAATGCGACTAGAGAAACAGTAGGGCAGAAAAAAATTGAAGAAATAATGATAAGAATTGCTACAAATGTGGTTAAACTGTCAACATATATATACAAGAAATGCAACAAATCCTTAAGCATAATACAGAAAAGAAATATGAAATATAGGCTCATCATAGTAAAATTACTAAAAATCAGTTGTAAAGAGGAAGTATTAAAAGAAGCTAGAGAAAAAACACATTATATGCCAATGATCAACTACACAAATGACATCTGACTACTTGTCAGAAGCAATAAAGTTTGGAAAACATTGAAATCACATTTTTAAATTGCTGAAAGGAGAAAATAGCTGTTAACAAGATTTCTACATTTGATACAAATATTCACTGCAGAAGGCATGACAAAGATGCTTCCTGATCAAGAAAAACTGAGATCGTACTTTTCCAGTAGACCTGGTCTAAAAAAATGTGAATAAAGTTTCAGGCTGACAGGAAATTATATCTGATCTACACTAAAGAATGAAGAACACCAACAGTAAATATGTGTTTAAATAAGTCTATGTTTTTTCTTGTTTTAACTTCTTTAAAAGTAAAACACGTAGATTAAAAATGTCTATGAAGTGTCAATTTTATGATGAATGCTAGATTCTAAACAAACTGCAGAAGGCTTATATACAATAAATGATATGTTAAATTGATCAGAAGTTATGAAAAAGTTTGAAAAATATAGTGGGTTGCTCAAATAATTAGTCTGTAAAAAAGAACTAGAATACAGACATCCATAATTTTGAAGATTTGCAATTTTGTATGGTTATTAATTCCTACTTTATAACTGTTTGTGTTGATGGTTGAGTTGAGTTTAAAAAAAAAAAAGCATCTGACAGAATAGAACACATTTTCTGATGCATAAAAAAGTAATTCCAGTCCTTTCTGGCCGAAGTGTGGGTAGCTGGGAGCGGGCAGAAGGAGAAGTGATCATGAGGAAGAGAAGAAGCCAAATACACTGTCCCCCATGAGTCCCACCAATTATAGATTCTAGCTGGAGGAACAAAGAGGAAATTGATGCTTCTCAATGAAGAGTGGAGTTTTCATTAATATACTGAAGTATAATTTAAGATGCTGAAATGAAGCTGGGCTTGATGAATGAAATGATCACAGGACTATCTATTAAATACAAGCTACCAGAGAAGCCTTGGGCTTTGCCAGAGTTTTCACTTTGTTACAAGAAAACTCATGTGTTCGCCCTGTAAATATTAAAGAGAAAGTGTGGGAGAGAAATAAAAATTGTATTTATATTATATCCCCCCATATTGTCCTCGTTCAAAACACAAATTACATCCCATTAATGCATTTTCCCTACAACTTCCATATAGCCAGAAGCATTCATTGAGTATATTGGTAGTCTCCCACAATTAATTATAGATACAGATACCATACACAGTTATAGGCTGTTCATCTTCAGAATAATGCAATAATGCCTTTCTTGGGTTTATACAGGTTTCCTAGTGAAAACAGAAAGTGTTCAGGTTTTCTAATCAAAACATTAGGGTGAATTATCTAAAGCACAGTTTACTCATATGCAAACAGAATGACAGTAATTACCTTGTAGGGCTGCTATGAGGTTTGTATAATTAATCCAAAAGAATGAACACACCTTGATCATTTAATATACACTGTAGTCATTGTATTGCTCTAATTAATCTCAGAATCAACATTCTCTAAATCACTGCCTTGAATTGCTTAGGTAGATACATACAGATAAAATAATATAAAATGACCTTCAATTTTTCTTCATGTTCAAATTTTGCTTAATTACTGAGACTTTTAATTTGACTAATCAAAAAAAGGGAAATTTTAGAATGTGAGAATATAGATTATTAAATATTAAATAATTATATAAATTGCATGACATAACATTTTTAAAATCATGAATTTACTAAGTAAAGTGTATTTTAATCTATATCCATGGGGATATTTATAAAAGATAAATACAAGGCTGAACAAAAAATTTAAAACAATTTATTGAGGCAAAATCCACATAACATAATAGTCACCATTTTAAAGTGAACCATTCCATGGGGGAGGTGTGGCTAAGATGGCAGAGCAGGAAGACTCTGAGCTCACCTCCTCCCCAAAACACTGCAAAATAACAACTATTTATAGAGCAACTGTCGATGAGAACAACCTGAAGTCTAGCAGTAAAGATTTTCCACAACTAAAGAAATAAGGAAGGAACTGCAACAAGACAGGTAGGAGAAGCAGAGATGTGGTAGAGTTAAGACCCACACCCTTGAGTAGGTAATCCACAAATGGAAGGATAATCACAATGGCAGATGTTCTTCCCAAGGAGCCAGGGGTCCAAGCCCCACATTGGGTTTTCCAGCCTGGAGACCCTGCCTCAGAATCATGAGCTCCCAGAACATCTGGCTTTGAAGACAGTGGGGCTGGTGTACTGGAGAAAAGAAGGGTTACAGGAAACAGATTGCTCTTAAAGGGCATGAACAAAATCTCACATGCTCCAAGACCCAGCACAGAGGCAGTAATTTGAGAAAAGCCTGGGTCAGACACACTTGCTGATCTTGAAGAGCCTCCTGGAGAGGCAAGAAGCAAGTGGGAATACCCCAGGTGACATAGATGCTGGCAGCAGCCATTTTTGGAAACTTGTTCTACAATGAGGACACTGGTTAAGGCAAATGCCATTTTAGAGTCCTCCCTCTAGTCTATTAGTACTGGCACTTACCTGCCCACTAGTCTGTCAGCACAAGTCCCAAGACCCCTCCCATGCTGAGCACACAGCTGTGTGGGGACTCAGCCCCACCCACCAGTGAGCAGACACCAGCCTCTGAACCCACAGGTCCTGGAACCAGCCTCCTCAGTACCCATTGCTGCCCACCAGTGGACTGGCACAAGCCTGGACCTCCCTTGGTCATGCACTGTAATATGCTGGGACCTGACTCTGACCAACAGAAGAATGGCAGCCTACACAAGAGACAGGGTCTGGAAGCCAACTGGGCCAGGGGCCAGTCCCATCTACATATGTACTCACAGCCATTGGCTTCACCACAACAGAAGGGCACATTCAGCCCACATAGGGGGCAATGCTAGAGCATACAGATCTGGTGACCAGAGGCAAGCATGCTGCTGGGCTCCATAGGACGTCTCCTACATAAAGCCACTTCTCCTAGAACTGGAAACATAACCAACCTACCTAATACATAAAAATAAAAATACAGAATTAGGGGCTTCCCTGGTGGCGCAGTGGTTGAGAATCTGCCTGCCAATGCAGGGGACACGGGTTCGAGCCCTGGTCTGGGAAGATCCCACATGTCATGGAGCAACTGGGTCCGTGAGCCACAACTACTAAGCCTGCGCGTCTGGAGCCTGTGCTCCACAACAAGAGAGGCCGCGACAGTGAGAGGCCTGCGCACCGTGATGAAGAGTGGCCCCCGCTCACCGCAACTAGAGAAAGCCCTAGCACAGCAACGAAGACCCAACACAGCCAAAAATAAATAAATAAATAAATAAATAAATAAATAAATAAATAAATAAATAAATACAGAATTAGAATGAGATGGCAGAGGAATATGTTTTAAACAAAGGAACAAGATAAAACCCCAGAAAAGAAATAAGTGAAGTAAAGATAAGCTATCTGCTCAATAAAAAGTTCAACGTAATGATCATAAAGATGCTCAACAAATTCAGGAGAGGAATGAATGGTCACAGTTATAAGATTAACAAAGAGTTAGAAAATGTAAAGAATATCCAAACAGAGCTGAAGAATACAATAACTAAAACAAAACATACAGTAGAAGAAATCAACAGTAGATTAGATGATACAGAGAAATGGATCTGAACTGGAAGACAGAGCAATGGAAATCACCCAAGCTGAACAGAAAAAGGGGAAAAATAATAAAATAATGAAGACAGTTTAAGAGACTCTGGAAATATCAGAGAAATTAAGAAAACAATCTCATTTAAAATTACATCAAAAGGAATAAAATACGAAGGAATAAATCTAACTAAGGAGGTAAAAGACCTGTACTAGGAAAACTATAAGATCCTGATGAAAGGAAATGAAGATGAAACAAACAAATGGAAAGATACACCATTCTCATGATTGGAAGAATTAATATTGTTAAAATGACTATACTACCCAGTGTAATCTACAGATTCAATGTAATCCCTATCAGAATTGCAATGGCATTTTTCACAGAACAAGAAATCATAATTCTAAAATTCATGTGGAAACACAAAAGACCTCGAGTAGCCAAAACAATACTGAGAAAGAAAATCAAAGCTGTAGGTATCATTTTTCCTAATTTCAAATTATACTACAAAGCTACAATCATCAAAATAGTGTTACTGGCACAAAATAGACACAAAGATCAATGGAACAGAATAGAGAGTCCAGAAATACACTGATATTTATATGGTCAGTTAATCTATGCAAAAGGAGGAAAGAACACACAATGGGGAAAAGACAGCCTCTTTAATAAATGATCTTAGGAAAACTGAACAGCTACATGCAAAGGAATCAATCTGGACTACTTTCACACACCACACAAAAATAAACTCAAAATTGATTAAAGACTTAAGTGTAAAACCTGAAATCATAAAACTCTTAGAAGAAAACATAGACAGTGAACTTTTTGACATTTGTCTTAATATTTTTTGGTATCTGTTCCTCAGGCAAGGGCAACAAAAGCAAAAATAAGCAAATGGGACTAATGAAACTAAAAAGCTTTTGCACAATGAAGGAAACTATCAACAAAATGAAAAGGCATTCTACTGAATAGGAGAAGATATTGCAAACAATACATCTAGTAAGGGGTTAATATCCAAAATATACAAAGAACTCATACAACTCAATATCAAAAAAGAAACAACCTGATTAAAAAATTTGCAGAGGATCTGAATAGACATTCTTCCAAAGAAGACATACAGATGGCCACAAGCACGTGAAAAGATGCTCAACATCACTAATCATCAGTGAAATGCAAATCAAAATCACAATGAGATATCACATCATACCTGTCAGAATGGTGATTATCTGAAAGTCAACAAGTAACAATTGTTGGCCTGGATGTGGAGAAAAGGGAAACCTCATGCACTGTTGGTGGGAATTTAAATCCATGTAGCTTCTATAGAACACAGTTGAAGGTTCCCCAGAATATTAAAAATAGAACTACCATATGATCCAGCAATTCTACTTCTGGGTATTTTTCCAAAGGAAACAAAAACACTAATTAGAAAAGACATATGCCCCTGACCAATGTTCATTGCAGCATTATCTACAATAGCCAATAAATGGAAGCAAACTAGACTGTGTCTATGGATAGATGAATGGATAAAGAATAAGGATAGATGAATGGATAAGAATATTACTCAGCAATAAAAAAGAGTGAAAACTTTCTATTTATTACAACATGGATGGACCAAAATGTTAATATGCTAAGTGAAATATCAGACAGAGAAAGACAAATACCATATTTCACTTATGTGTGAAATCTAAAAAAAAGGCAAATGAACAAACATAACAAAACAGAAACAGACTCATATATGCAGAGGACAAACAGTAGTTGCCAGAAGGGAGCGGGATAGAAGAATAAAAAGAAAAAAAAAAAAAAATGAGGTAGTGAATGCTAATTAGTTTGATTTTGGTGATCATTTCAGAATTTATATTTACATAAAACCATCACATTGTACACATTAAATATTTACAATATTTGTCAGTCATACCTCAATAAACCTGCAAAAAGGAAAAAAATAATTATCTCATGGCTTTTAGTTCATCCACAATATTGTGCAACCACCACCCTATATGTACTTAGAAAGTATTTCTCACAATATTTTGATTTATTTGAAACATACAGTAGTCTATTTTCAATACTATCATTTTAGAATTTAAATAACAAGGAGAAAATTATGTTAAAATCATCACTGATTAAGATATGTTTCATAAATTTTTATTCTATTGATTATCATCATTTCTCATTAATATGTAGTAGCAAAAACTTTAACTTGAAAGTAAAGTAATTATATGCAATCATTCAATTTAAGGAAGTATGTTTTCTCATGAAAAATACTTAAACATAAAATAAAAATGAATTTAGAACTGAATCACTTGCATGTTATATCAGCAGTATAGAAACATTAGCATTTACTTCAAATTTAAGATCAAATTCAATCATCAATATATTTACTCTAAAATATGGCATAGGAAGTTTTATTTCCAATGAATTTTGATCTCTATGACTTTTTGTTGCCTGTGCAATGTGTGATTACATTCTTGATACATTTTCTCTTTCAGTATCTGAGGAATTTGCCTATGGGAAATCAAGTGTAGGGGGAAGGTGTCCAGGGATATTTGCTTTTGTAGGATAAAGCAGGTAGACAATGACTTGAGTACATTGATTATAAAGTTGTAAGAAAGGAGTTAAGAAATAAAA